>NC_079167.1:91735616-91770616 GCF_947568905.1 Ostrea edulis
ACTTCTCATTGATTCTTTACGATATTTTCCCATTGAAATACCTAAGTATGGTTTGTTCGTAATTTGGTCTCCCAAATACCTCTTCTTTAAAGCATGATAGTTTTGTAACTCTAACCATAATCATTAATAAAATCAAAAACTAAGGTTTAAGATTTCATCAAAATAAAAGATTTTCATTCTACTGAACCCATAGCATTATATAGAAATAATTTTTTAAAATTTTTTTTTACAGAAAGACAATATAAATGTACATTGTAATTTACTTCATTCAGAGCCTAGATATTCTAACACAAATTTTAACAAGAGGCCCAGGGGCCTTATAGGTCACCTGAGTATCATGTAACAACCTTCCAATGTTTGAATTAGGTTTGTGTTTAAATATAAGAATTTTACTTTTGGATGGAAGAAACATTGAATAGCTATGTGGTCAGCCCCGCCTTTGCACCAGAACCCCTGACCCAGGGGCCATAAATTTCAGTTTTGAAAGAAGCATCCTTGATCATCATTATCATACTATTAGTTTGTCTACTTAATACCCAGCAGCAGAGGAGAAGATTTTCAAAGAAAGAAAATGCATTTTCACTATATGATCAATAGGGCCCCACCCTAATACCAGAACCCCTGACCCAGGGGCCATGAATTTCACAATTTTGAAAGAGGCATCCTTGCTCATCATAACCATGCTATTGGTTTGTCTACTTAATACCCAAGGACATATTACCATATGTATGATATAGTGATTGTAGGTGGAAAGGATAACACTTTAGAGCCTGGAAACCATATTGCTACTTCGATTTCCAGTGTGCTTGACCTTTGACCTTTTGACCCCAAAATCGATAGGGAACATCTTCATCCCATGGGTAGTCCATTTATATGATATGGTGACGGTAGGTGGAAAGGATAATGCTTTAGAGCTCGGAAACCATTGCGTCTACAGACGGACGGACAACCCGATTCCAGTATACCCCCCTACAACTTGTTGCGGGGGGTATAAAGAGGCATCCTTGCTCATCATTACCATGCTATTAGTTTGTCTACTTAATACCCAGAGACAGAGAAGAAGATTTTCAAAGAATTTCTACATTTTCACTATATGACCAATAAAGCCCCACCCTAACACACGAATCCCTGCCCCAGGGGCCATGAATTTCACAATTTTGGTAGAGGGCTCAACGTTCATTATAATTATGCCCACAGTTTGGCTTCTTGATGTCCAGGAGTAAAGAAGATTTTTTAAAATTACACTCGTTTTGATGGTTTTTGCCCCACCCCTCAGGCCCCAGGGGGGCAGGGACCACGAATTTCATAATTTTTGTTCCCCTCCAACCACAGATGCTATATGCCAAAATTGGTTGAAATTGGTTCAGGGGTTTCAGAGAAGAAGCTGAAAATGTTAAAATGTTAACGCACGACGAAGGACAAAAACAGATAGCAATAGGTCACCTGAATGAATTCAGGTGACCTAATAACTAAAGTTTGAATACCTGAATTTTTCTGTCATTGAAATAACAACAATTTCACAACAAAAAATTCCGACACCAAAATGACAGCTAAAATTGCTTTAATTTCAAGTGAAATTCTTAGAAATTTGGAACATCTTTTTCAGGTTTCTGTTGTAGTTTGACAAAACAATCATTATATTCCCCAGTTTCACATCCTTTCTTGTAATTTGATCCCAGAATTGAAGTCATTTATTGTAAGTCATCTGTTGTTGTTTATGGAAGTCGGTCAGTGCCAATATTTGCAAGCCAAGTGTTCGATTCACCTACTCTCATCTCCTCCTTGGTGGATTTAGTCGCATTTACAAGTTTCCAAAATATCGCTATTTACAACATCATGTGGTTTGAAATCTTGAAGACTGTGTGCGCCAATTCAAACTATATTTTCAAAACTTTTGGTGACACTAACTCTGTCATGTGTTGTATCATGTAGACACGGATGAAATCAACATGCTTGCTATTTAAATAACTGAGACGCCCGAAGTGTGCTTGAAGTAGGACTGACTGAGATGACCTTGGCCTTAGTTATTTGATCCCCGTTTACTTTTTCAATACTTGTATATTCATTTTGTAAAGCGTTTCTATGCACAAGACAAAATCAGAGACAAGGATACAATAAGAATTAAATTGTAAACAATTATTGAAATTTTACGTTGCAATTCTTCCTCCTCTTCTTCATCATCACTCCCTGATTCCCCAGCCTTTTCATTTGCTGCCTTCTTTGGTGATGATTTTACCGGAGTTTTATCTTCCTCTGATGATTCCTCTTCCTTTGAAGTGTCTGGAATAGCCTCATTGTCTTCTTCCTAAATTAATGAACAATGTCCAGAAGCCAAGAGGCATATCAGAGAATAGCTTTACAATTACAAAGATTTCTTAATTCATTTTGTAGACAGTTAATCACAAACCCCCTGTAGATAATCACATACATGCATATTGAGTAGAAATATATCATTATTTATCCTTGAACTTTATAAACAGTTTTCATTTTCAATGGGAAATTAAAGAGATAGTAAAGCTAATTTTGGTGAAAATATTTTCTCACCCCAAATCATCTTATTCCTTTCTAATATGATTTAAAAATGAAAGTTATCTTTTCCTGTGCTTGATCGACGACAATGCAGACAGCTTGAATTATTTTTGTTTATAAAACTCATTAACTTAAATATGAAAGGATTGGACTACGTTGGACTTGTATTACAAGATGTTTAACACCCTTTGGATAAGATTTGATCTGTTTCTTGGAACTAAGATGATTTGAGATTTGTTTACAACTGGTATCCTATTTTCGTGTCATCCCTTGTTAGATATTTATATATAGATTGAGAACAAAATGGATAAGAGGCCCCTGTGGTTTAATATGGCATTTGGAGAAATTGTGTTGATGGAAGGGGGGTGGGATGGGGGTGTTTTGGCTTCAAATGGACCATGGCGAGGTTAATATATATCAGGGTTCCAACTTCGACTGATTACCTTAGGGGCCAAGTAGGCCCCTGAATAAGAAATCCTGTTAGCCCACATGAAATTTTAGTAGCCCACACATATCATGAAATTGAATAACATGGGGTTTTTTTTTTACAAGAAAAAAGAAACATCAGGTCACATTGCAATTTATCTAAAAACTTTAAATTCTGTTTCCTTCTCCATAATTCATTTAAATACCTCTCTCATTTCGTCAACCTAGCAAAAATATCAGAGCTCATGGACTTTATGATCTTCGCGGCGTCTGACTTTAACACATGTTTCTTCAAACTTTTTATGTGATTTCAAAATTTCTCAGCTTTACGATGCTGTCAAGTTGATAACTTGGGAAAGCTGTCACAACAATTGGACCTTTCGTGTCATGTTTTGTACACACAGCACGTCATCCCCTTTTCGCCGTCATCGTGCCATATTCTCCCCTTCTTTCCACTTTGGTAAAAGCAGACGCTTTCTTTTCCTTTGAAGTAAAGCTTGCATTGTTCAACTTCTGGTTTAAATACATTTTGGAAGGTTTTATACCCCAGGAATGTCTCGCCAGGCCAAGTGGCAAAACCTCAACTGGAATTTGAACTTCAATTATAATACGACTCGGATCGATCAGAAAGAAAAATGTTGATCGGACAATTACGGTCGCCAAGTGGGCGACGAGAACGGAAATTTTGGGTGCCCACAAGAAAAGTTTAGTCGCCAATGTGAGTGGGCGAGCGGTAATTTGGAACCTTGATATATTGAAAAATATGATATTAACAATTTGAGTATGAATAATGTACATACCAATTGATGGCCGATTAATATTTAGACACTGGGGAGGGACTCTTATTTAATTAGTAAATAATTATTTGTCATAAAAGTGAAAACCACTGTTTTGTATCTTGTGAATTCTCATATATAAACAGTTTAGGGCAAAAATATATATCAATAGCTAAGAGACACCCAGTATCATTACAGATATTAGTTTGTCGAATTTGAAATTTTTTTTGATTGGGCTCAATAATTTGCGTTAGCTGTTCCCGTAAAAAAAAAAACAAAAAAACAAACAACAAAGCTAACAAGAGCAATGCCAACGTGGCATAATACGACCGTAGATTTTGCTCAAGGAAAACATATTTTAGTGGGATTCATATTAGTGAAGTTAGCACTGTCCTCCGTGAGCTAATTCATTATCATGGTGATCAAATATACCCCAAGTTATAATATCCAGGAGCTTACGGTTCAGTTTGTATCCTGCCCACAATGTTTTCCTTTTAAGTGATACTACGACCTTGACCTTTGACCTTGAAAAACAATAGGCACCTTCCTCTCATCATGATGATCAAATATACCAAGTTATAATATCCTGGAGATTACGGCTCGGTTTGTATTCTGCCCACAATGTTTTCTTAAAAAGTGATACTACGACCTTGACCTTGAAAAACAATAGGCATCTTCCTCTCATCATGGTGATCAAATATACCAAGTTATAATATCCTGGAGCTTACGGTTCAGTTTGTATCCTGCCCACAAGGTTTTCCTAATAAGTGATACTACGACCTTGACCTTTGACCTTGAAAAACAATAGGCATCTTCCTCTCATCATGATCAAATGTACCAAGTTGTAAAGCCCTAGGACTTATGGTTCAGTCTGTATCCTGTCCACAAGGTCCGGACAGATAGACGGGCACCGCCATACCATAATATGTACCGTCTTCGACGGGCGTATAAAAAGTAAAGAAAATCAAGCTCATTTGAGTGTTTATTACCACACCAAATTCTACTGGAAAACATTGATCACGATTGACACGCGGGTTTGTGAACGCACCAAATACAACTAGCCCATTTGGCGAATGGGTAAGTGCTATATTTGAAAAATAATGCACTCAAGTTTAATGCTTAGAACTAAACAGACCAACATCTGGAACTAGATACAACACTATCTACATTAATAGACTAGCTGCAATAATGCAGCCATCCCCCAAGGTGTAAGATTTAAAAATCACCCCTGTTGCTACTTATACACCAACCAAGGAGAGTAAAAATAAGGGGGGTGGGGATAGAGAGTTTGTGTAAACAATAGCCTATCCATTAATTGACAACATTTGACATATAAACAGAAATCCATATATCTTGAAAAACAACATGTAGAAACTCTTAAAAAGCCTATACAATTCCATGTAACTTATAGAGACATCAGGGAACACGAAACACGAGGCAAGGATTACATGTAAACAAGCACCTATACTCTGACAAAATTCCATAAAAGCAAAGCATTTAGGGGGATAATTTACAATTGCATACATGTGTACAACAACCCGAAATGTTTACTGAATTTGAAACAACAAGGTTACCATGTCTTCCACTTCTGTTGCGGTTTCTTTGTTGTTTTCTGTATCTGACATGATGCTCGGGCTTTTAAATTTTCACAATGGCGGCAAAATGGCGCTTACCATAATTGTCCAATAGAATTCGAGATAACAACTAGCATACGGCAACCCTAGCGGACAAACTTTTCGTTCTGAAAAGTTGGATTATAGGGAAGAGTAAAAATACTGAATAAATTTGTGTTTTATGTTTCATAACACCTTTTTAACTTTCACTTTGAATTAGCATATTTTTTCTATATTGAAATTATTGACGCTAAATATGTAAAATGTAGCAAATTAAAGAACGACTTAACCAATATTCACAGCTGCCCGATTGGAAGCGTTTGAATGACGCAGATAATTTTGACAACTGTGACCGTTTTTTCAGGAAAATTTAGGAGTGAAAAGTACTACTAGAAAAAAACGTTGATATCCTCTTTATTGAGATATACATACATGTAAACAAAACAATGATGTTTCTTTTATTGGACATGGAAAGTCAACGAAGACGATGAATTGACAAAGACCATTCATCTCGGACAAATAAGGTATATGACGTGATTTTTTAATGTTCATTGTACAAGAGGAACATGTCCAGTTGATACATTGTATGCTCTTTTATCAATTGTATGTGGATTTATGGTAAAGAAAAATGTATTAAAATTGTACTGGTAAGACAGGTTCATCGGATTGAACGAAACCAGATGCAGAATGGTTTTAACACTCCTCACTCTACATATAATCATACTCAGAAACTAGTCATACTCAATCGGCTTTGCGATGTATATTTATATTCATTTGCAATCTTTAATTTATTTTGAAATCCCAAGATTGTCTTGAATAATCAGGTCTGGATTTAAAGGCCTTACATGCCTTGCTTTTTCATTAATGTATATATGTGAACTCTGACAGTAGTAGTACATCTGAATGATTGTTATTTATTTATATTTTCATTTTCAACTGTTTTCTCTTATATAACACTATTACGAGCAATATGTATTTATCACTGTATAAATACCTATATGGGGCCAACTGAGCAATACCTGGGACTTAAATTAAAAATCGATTTGTTTGATGTACTCTGACTGACCTATGAAATTTGCCCCGACCCTGTCATTTTTTCCACACTTAAAAATTTTATAATTTTTTTTTTTTTTCGCTCCCTGGAAAGTAGACATTCTTCAAATTAGTTTTAAGCTTTATGCCATTTTTTAAATTTTGAATAGTTGTTTTATGAAATTTTTGTTATCAAAATGTCCTTTGGGCGTCTTTCATTTCTACTTTCACTTTGATACTGACCATTTGTTAATCCGAGAACTTTTCAAACACTTTTCTATATGAACGAAATATACCGCATCACTCTCCAAATTACCACATTATCTACCAACAAAATAGAGCAAGAAGCTATGAACTCCTCCGTCGAGGCCAGATCGTATTTGTGTACAAAAGTTTGAAAGCCATTTTACTTAAATAAAAAATCACGTGGGAAAACTCACCAAAATTATGGCGGACCACGAGTCTGCATTCAAATTGATGGTCTATATTTCTGAAAAAGCACACATATTATTTTGATATGGGATTATCTAAATGTTATGACAATTTAATAGATGAAAGGTTCTTTCACTTTGCTCTTAAATTGAGACACAGGAATGGAACACGATCGTCACAACAAATTGAACAATGCGAGAAATGGGCAATATTAAAACTTCTGTAAATTGCCGTCATCATGCAATTCACTTGGATATTCATGGATCACATTGAAGTGTTTAAGTGATTACTATTATGAAAGTCAAACCATAAATAGAAGAATCGATCGGTGGCAATAAAAAGGGGTGTTAATTTATTAATAACTGTAGAGGTCCTCATCCGTGACAAATGCAAAACGTCTTGAGAAAATTCCAGGAGACATTGTATAATGTGTACAAAATGAATGGCAGCGTTGTGTTTAATGAAAACATCAGAAAATTTGTAAATCTAATTTTCATGACATTCCAAAAAAAAAAAAGCAATACCGACCAACCTTCCAATCTGGAAAAATTTGGGTCGGAGTACATCAACCAAAAAAATTTTTAATGATGGCCTGAATTGCATTTCCTTTGCTTCCCCCCGTAGGCTGATTCTTGCATGTAGTTGGGAAAAAAAACAAAAGATTTTATTACAGAGTTTTGAATTATTTTAGAGATAAGTTTTTTTAATTGATGAATATAATCTTTTTACAGGTTGGTTGTGATAATATGGCTACCTACACAGCTGGGAATAATTCGGTGGATCTTGCCATAGACCCGCTCATCACATGCCAACTTTGTCTGATGGAGTGTTCCCTGCGGGAAATGTACGAGCTGAAGGATTGTAAATGTCTCTATTGTGAAAAGGTATATGGCTATCCTTGATTCTGAAGTTAGGTACAAATTTGTTAACCGCAAGATTATTCACACATGCTGCATGGTTGTATGAATGTTACAACATGTAAATGATTTCAGTGCATGAGACAGTACCTGCAGGTGTTGATTACCGATGGCAGTATTCTAACAATTACATGTCCTGATGCCAAGTGTAAAAAGCAAGGGAGGATGGAAGCTCCAGAGGTAAAAGATCATACATACAGAGACATGTTAAGGAGGTTCTCTACATCGTCATAATGGCTGACTTCCTTTTAAAACATGGATGAAAATATAAATATCAGCAATATTTGTCTTTTCATTTCAAAAATTCTAGCCTAGCTGAGTAGCTCAGTAGGTTAACATGTTGATTGCTGAACTGTAGATCATGTGTTTGAGTCCAGCAGGGGTTTTAAATTTTGCTCAGATTGCTTTCAACTAAAACTGCATTTTTTGACTAAATAAAGTAAATTTGAAAGTTTTCAATTTCAAAATATTGTTGTACATATCCTCCACTTTTCATCCATATCAAATTTCTGTGGTGTAGCATACCTCCTTAATGGAACAATCCCTCACTAAACCAGTGTTATTTGTCTGAAATGTACCAAACATATGAGAAGTGACACACCCCTTTGATTAAACTGCAAATTAGGGCTTATGTGCATGCTTTCATTATAGGATAGAAATATGAATGAGAGAGACTGTGACATAATTTTCTTTCTTTAAATTGTGTAGCATTAAAAAAATTATTGTGTATTAAGATTAAATTTTTTCTCTTTGCAGATTGAGTCTCTTGTAGATGCAAGTTTGTTTGCCAGATATCACAGACTAAGGCATCAAAGAGGTAAGCAAAATATTGCTACACTAATAAGACATTTGTTTAGACAAACAACAAAGGCAGTTTATGTTAAAATAAAATGTATTATACTTGAAACATATATACACAAGTAAACAAAACATACATGTATTTGGCATTTGGGGGTAAACTGAGCTATGCAAGATGGGCAGTGTGAAATACTTAGACCTGTAGCGTACTACGCTCCACCCAATCCAGGACAGTAAAATGCACTATTCTTTTGCCCAGTGATAGTAAACTACAGACTGTGGAAATGAGATAAAAATGAGTTAACATTTATGTTTTGGGCCACGTCGGTTTGTGCCAGCTGGCATGCTTAACGACTTAGTGATTATAAGCTTACTATAAGAGTCGGAAGTCGAGCAGGGATGAACTAGCACTACAGTTTTACATGACTTGACTGCCAAATAAGATGGGTTATGAGATGAGTCAAAATTTGTATGATAGATGTCAGTACTGTAGGAAACTTAAATGTCACACATGAGTGCATCACACAAGTTTTATACGTCTGTCTTTAGACAGGACATATAATGGTGTGGCTATCGTGTCTGTCTGTCCCGCTTCGTGTCCGGCTTGTAACTCAAATATTATGAGATCTAGAATCATCAAACTTTTTCTGCTGATATACTTTGAGTAGAGGGTGGGTTGCACTTTAAAGATATGTCACTGTGACCTTTTGATTAAGACGATGTGTCCAATTATGGCAAAATCCTGTTCGACTGCACCTGGACAATTATTTGGTCTAGAATCATCAAACTTGGCTGGTTAATGCATCTTAGGAAGATGTGTCCTGTTCTAAATCAAGGTCACTGTGACCTATGATTAAGATGATATGGCATAGTCCCTTTTTTGGGCTCATGTAGATATGAGTCCTAGAATCAACAAACTTTGTCAATTTATGCATCTGTACAGAAATGTAAATTGTAGCTTAAAATCAGGTCACTAAAATCTTTTAAAATGGTAAGTATTTAAGAAAACCAAATAACAATGAGGCAATCCCTACATATGTTAGAGAGTAATCCCCAAAAAAAAACCCATTCAATAATCATTACATCAAGAAAAAAATATTGTTTTTAATTCAGAAACTGTAGCTTTTAACTGTCCCATTAAGATTCCATTAACCCCTTGGGAGTAAGCCATGGTGTGTCAAAGTTCAGCTGTAGATTCAAAGATCATTTTGATAAGAGCTAAATTACATCTGTCCAGTTAAAGATTAATTAATGAGTATAATCATTCAACCCAAAATAAGTAATTCATACCATGTGAAAGAAATTATCAATATATGTATTAATAAAATGAAAATGTGTTTTGTAATATTTCTGTAGTTATTTGAAAAATTCAAGAGATATTGATACATTGACAACAAGTCAATTGCAATGTGCATTAGACACATTACAAGGAATAATATTGATTTTACGTCAGACCTAAATGCAAAGATATTTGTGCAATCTTTGGACCAATTAAGGTTGACATGATTTTGTGTCATGCACTTTTATCTGTGTATAATGAATAAACATCTGACTGGCGTATCATGTGCTGGGGCGTTGCACTCTATTTCTACAATGCAGTCGACCGTCATATCCTTTAATGATGGCAACAAAATCACACTTCATTATTTGTACATTGTATTTACATCCACACCAAATGAACAGACTGTAGAACATATTTTTGGTCTGTATACTGTTGTATTAGAAGTTAGCTTAGATATGCAGAACAGGAAATCTTTTCTAGATTTCATATCCCTTGGGGTTAGTGGTGCTTTTAACTAATACTAAGGTGACCAATAAGGTCTGTGGGCCTCTTGTAGTAAAAAGAAATTTTAAAATCAAATTTATATTAAGAATCACCTTGTTATCTCAAAGTCGATAGGTCAAGAAAAAACTTTTGAGTTATCTGTGGATTCAAGATTTTGCGGTTAGAATAGTATACATAAAGAATAAGTGGTTGGGACCTCTAACTCATTTCGACATACCCATGGTATTCGAGTTATCAATGTTTAAGATACTGAAGTTCCACTGCATGCATTTTGTTTTGCATTTTATGTCAAATAAATCTGCTCATTCTTCATGTATTTTACTTCTAAGTAAGTATCATGGTATGCATTGTGAGTTCAAGTATTACAATCTTTGTATTGGCTTACTGCTATATTGTCCAAGGTCTTCTAATCTTCATTTTTTTGTGTGTGTGAAATTTTTATTGTATTATTACCTATTTTGATGGATTATTTTATAGAATCTGTAGTGTGTACCCATGCTTTTACTGAGCCATAAAAGCCTGAATGAAAAAGCACAGGGTCTACCTTAGCTCAATTGTGATCTGGTATCTGTTCATAGACAAGAGAGGGTGAATCTCAAATTATGATGTCACATCTGTTTGTACAGGTACAGGTGGAAATGAACACTTTGTTTGCTATCAAAAATGTAAACATATACACAGAATTTGTAGAATATATAATAAAAAGGTTATCACAAGCCCAGTTCATTTTACCATCAACAACCTTAGGTGGGTGTATTTCTGATATTATTCAGTCAATGAGCTGTAGTGAGCACACCGGTAAAATCCTATTGTCTCATTCATCTGTGAAACTTGTGAATTACAGCAACAAATGATGATGACGGTTCTTCTCAAGGATCAATGTGCATGTAAATCAAAGACTCCTTTCTCAATCCGTGAAAATTTAACCCCCGCAGAAGAAAAATACTCAATGAAAATGTTTTCTTTCTTTCAGAGATTGAGTTGGATCCCAATCGTACCTTTTGTCCGGAGGTGGGCTGTGAGACTGTGTGTCATGTTTGTAGCACGTCGTCAGGGGAACACTACAGTCCCATTCCTGTAGACTGCCCAGAGGTATTTGTTCTGAGCAAATCAATGGAGGCAACATAGACACCAAGTTTTGTCTCATTTCATAGCAAACCTTAAAAACAGAGGCCCCTTGTCATGGTAGGCATTGACACAATAAAAACCACTCTAAACTGCTTCTCTGTTTGTAGTGTGGACTCCAGTTTTGTTCAGTGTGTAAGGCGAAGTGGCATGAGACCAGAACATGTGATGACGTTATGTTTAGTGGCAGGCAGGAGGATGCTGGGTATTTCAGTTTTTATGCTACATGTATTTGTTCAATGTAATGCTGCTCTAGCTTTTCATTATTCAGCACACTATATTTGTTAATCAGTAGAAGCTGTTATAGCATTTCATTTTATATCATACACATAAAAGGATTTTATCTTTGCATATTTCACAGCTCGAATTTCATATTAAAGAGAAATTGTTTTTTAAGATGCATATTCTTGTATGTAATTTTTCAAAACAATTTTTTTCAGAATTCCCTACAACAGCAGAGAAGACGCAATGATCAAGCGGTGCCCAGTGTGTCGTGTACCTATAGAACGGAACGATGGTTGTGCTCAGATGATGTGTAAACGCTGCAAACACGTCTTTTGCTGGTATTGTCTGGCCTCACTAGATGTAAGTAGTCTCCCTTTGAACAGCTTCAGAGGCTATGATTAGGTAAAAGCCATAAGCTTTTATACATTGTGAATTAGTTACCTGTTTTCATGTAACTTTTTCTACTAATCTAGATCTGATGGGTATGTATACATACTGTAGCTTCTTTGTATAATCTGAGTGCTTCATTTGACAAAATTGTTGCATACCTTTAATGCGTGAAAAGGCAACATCATAATACTATTCTCTGAGGAAGAACATCATAATCTACTGATATATTGATTAATTAATGATAAAAATGAAAGAGAGAAAGGTTTCTCGTGAATTAGCAAGTATTAAATACTTGTGTATAACAAGGAAGTATTTAATTTGAATACAGAGAAGATCGGATTCTGTATATTTCTAATATTTTGTCAATTTTATCTGTTATATATTTGTATCTGTAAAATCATGATTCCTTTTTATAAGCAACAAGGAAGGAATAGATAAAATTGATTTTGAGATTTACCAATAGAAGAATTTACATGAGGTGAAATTACAGACCAATGATCGATATGAAAGCAGTAGTTCTAATAGTACACTGTACATTAAGTGCTTGGTAGATTTGAAATGTTCAGGTTTATTTGCAGCACGACTTTCTTCTCAGACATTATGACAAGGGACCATGTAAAAACAAACTTGGGCATTCCAGAGCATCAGTTATTTGGCACAGAACACAGGTAAGAACCATTAAAGACATGACTGACCATTAAACTGGCACAGAACACAGGTAAGAACCATTAAAGACATAACTGACCATTAATTAAACTGGCACAGAACACAGGTAAGAACCATTATAGACATGACTGACCATTAAACTGGCACAGAACACAGGTAAGAACCATTAAAGACATGGCTGACCATTAAACTGGCACAGAACACAGGTAAGAACCATTAAAGACATGACTGACCATTAAACTGGCACAGAACACAGGTAAGAACCATTAAAGACATGTCTGACCATTAAACTGGCACAGAACACAGGTAAGAACCATTAAAGACATGACTGACCATTAAACTGGCACAGAACACAGGTAAGAACCATTAAAGACATGACTGACCATTAAACTGGCACAGAACACAGGTAAGAACCATTAAAGACATGTCTGACCATTAAACTGGCACAAATGTTCTTAAGACAGATGTTAGGAAAAGGAACATACAACAGACAAATCCTCTGAAATATGTTAGTGGTCAATGGCTTTCAAGAATTTTCAGTGAAAACGGGAATAATTCTTTGAAATTTTATATATGTACTTGTTTTAGCGTATTTAGACTTTAGTTCAGTTGGAATTAAAGCCAATCTAATTAAGATTGCATCTTTTCACGCTTGTGATGGTGATATGTTGGGGTTTCACAGAGACATGTAAGTGACAAATCCCGTTTCACAGAGACATGTAAGTGACAAATCCCGTTTCACAGAGACATGTAAGTGACAAATCCCATTTCACAGAGACATGTAAGTGACAAATCCCATTTCACAGAGACATGTAAGTGACAAATCCCATTTCACAGAGACATGTAAGTGACAAATCCCGTTTCACAGAGACATGTAAGTGACAAATCCCGTTTCACAGAGACATGTAAGTGACAAATCCCATTTCACAGAGACATGTAAGTGACAAATCCCATTTCACAGAGACATGTAAGTGACAAATCCCATTTCACAGAGACATGTAAGTGACAAATCCCGTTTCACAGAGACATGTAAGTGACAAATCCCGTTTCACAGAGACATGTAAGTGACAAATCCCGTTTCACAGAGACATGTAAGTGACAAATCCCGTTTCACAGAGACATGTAAGTGACAAATCCCATTATACATAAACCGTTAAAATTTACTCTCCGTACCTTGAAGCACTAATTGTTTATACAAGATGTTGGTCACTTGAAACTGTATTAGCACCAAGTAGGCTATACCTGAGAGATGGCAGTTGTTATATTGACACAGCATGACAGATTGGAAGAACCTGATTAGTACTGACTCTATGCTGTGGATTAATTTGTTAATTGATTGGCTGCAATGGTCATTTCAACCAACTTAAAGTTTGAAAGTTAGATGATAGTTATGAAACATGACACTAATCTTGAGAGGGATTGTTACAAAAAAGAAAATGAATGAACACAAGTAAAAAATACTCAGTTTTTTATTTATGATTTAGATGAAAGATAGTTTTATGATTAAATATATTAACTGAGGAAAGTGAAATTATAAAATTGACCACTATTTAATACAGGATATAAACAAAAGTTAATGTGTATATAGCAGAAAACTTCAAACCAATCAACATGAAACATGAGAATGATTTTGGAGATTTAACTTTCTTAAATATCCTTAAATTTTCCATATCCATGTTAATAATAAGCAATATTTACTATACTAGTATTGGGTCGTGTAGCTCTACCCCTTCACATATTTACATGACAATGAAATGTTTGACAGGTGGTTGGGATCTTTGCTGGCTTTGGAGTCCTGCTCTTGGTTGCCTCCCCTTTCCTGCTCCTGGCGGCACCGTGTATTTTATGCTGTAAATGTAAGCTGTGTAAATGCTGTGAAGAAGATGACGATGTCATTGATGTTGTGACAGCATGACAAGATGTCATCAAATTTGTGACACCAAAACATTTATGGAGACCAAAATATTAGAGTGAGGAGGGCAAGTTTATGAAAATTTATTCCACAGTGTTTTGAAAACACCATTTATTGAAGGATTATCATCTCGAAGAAATATATTTTTAGTATGATTTGGATTGAGTGGGTAAATAAGTATAATGTCTTGACACCTCACTGGTTTGTATAACAACCTGTAGAGGTACATGTATGGTGTTAAATCTGTCTTGTTACAGATTTTGATGTTTTCCTATAGATTCTATAGTTTTCTAACTCAGTTATGATGTCACTCACATCTGCTTACATAACTCTATGATTATGGTGTCACACCTGTTTCCAAATAATATTGGATGTGAACACTTCATCTGCTACTAAAAATGTAAATAAATGTGTGCTGCTAGAATTAGAAATGTATAAAATTCGAATAATATGTAATGAAAAAGTCCTTGACTGAATATCGGGAAACATGACTATCCTCAGTCGTTGTGCTGAAGCAAGCTCGATCTGCTGCTACCACGCAACAACCTCGGGCAGGCATGTATCCCGATATTAAGTCAGTAACTTGTGAATATAAAATTTCACTGTCATGAAGATGGTATGGTAATTTTTCAACAATGATATCTATATACTTTTTATTCACTTACAGATTCAACAGATGTCTCAAATATATGTGCAGTGTAGATTTAAGAAACATTTAGCTTAATTGGTATGTTTTTGAACTTTGGTGTAAACTTTTATATGTTTTATGAATGGAAAATTTTAGTTTCCTGAATTTGTCACAAACCAAAAAATATCACAGCTTCTTGATGCTTCTGTTCTACAAGGATTTATTGTTCCTTATGTAGACTGTAGAATAATGATAATTGTAATGTTTAGACTAGTGAGGTATTTAGGTGCATCATTGTATATTTCATCAGGGTATATCGGTACTAGTACATTATCATTAGGGATGCTTAGTATCAAAATTATTACCAAAGTTCAAACTTATATAATCATGTAGAATTCTATAGAAATTTAAGGTGCTCTGCAGTATTAATTTCCAAGAGTCTGCCTTTACCCCCTCTACAAAGAACATATGAGGGAGTTTACAGGAATTGCACTGTCCATCTCTCCAGATATTTTTTTTCTTGGAGATTGTCTCAGAACCCCCCCCCCCTAATTTTGTAAAAATGTCCCAGGGGTACTGTACATGGATTAATTCATTCAATTTTGTGAAAGCTGCATGTCTTATTTTATATATTTTTGTTCTGTACTTCTATTAATACAGTCATGTGTTTGCAACATGGAGAGGTAGGATGCTCATACACTGGACAGGGATTGGACTCGTTCCTGCCCAATCAAACAACATTTAAGCAATGTCAAGGTCGTTTATACAAAAAAGTACTGGACAGTGATATCAGATACCCATGATGCATGGATTTTGGCAGTTCATACAAATTGATATTGAAATATGTAGTCTTTTTGAAAATATGAACCAGTGTAAATGTACCATGTATTTCTATTAGTCCCAGTAGGACAGGTAAGTTTACGGTTCATTAAAGATTTGTATTATTTTGAGAGAGCATCTGTGACATCTTTAATCGGAGGTTTTTTTTACTGTCATGCAATAATCATATCTTAAAACAAAAACTGATATTTGTATTTTTATATATCACAATTAACATACCGGGTATTTACAAGTTCTAGATGTTAAGGAAGTTTTATTCATGAAATGTAAGTACTCATTACATTGATCAAGAAGGAAACATTTGTGCACTGTTTGTATACTGGTGAAATTTCCTAAGTTTAAGTTCACTACATGTGTTTTTGACAGGTTCTGAAATGTAGTCTAACTAATTTGTTATAGTTATTTCCCAATAATATTGCACAACAGACTTTATTATATATGTGTGTGTGTGTGTGTTTGTATGTAATGGACAATTTGATCATACTTGTGTAATGCCGGGATCCTGGGCGATATGCGTATTACTATTAAGGTAAGACTTGATGCTTTTTCTATACATTAAACAATATTGCATACAGCCATGAAAAGTTTGTATAGTTAATTTATAAGTGTTATCAACCATAGATACACCATTGAAATAGTGCTGAGACATTCTGTAGATTAGAATGAGTATTATTAGCACATTGAAATAGTGCTGAGACATTCTGTAAATTAGAATAAGTATTATTAGCACATTGAAATAGTGCTGAGACATTCTGTAGATTAGAATGAGTATTATTAGCACATTGAAATAGTGCTGAGACATTCTGTAAATTAGAATAAGTATTATTAGCACATTGAAATAGTGCTGAGACATTCTTTAGATTAGAATGAGTACTATTAGCAACACAGGTTCCATTGTCAGTCAGAAACTGTACAGTACCAGTATTTTTTCAGAATTTCATCCTCCGACAAATTTTGATCTTGTAATACTTTATGTGTATTTATTTGAGTGTTTTAAAACTATTGCAATAAGATCTGTTGCTCGCTAATGACAATGGCGAAATCTTCAATTAGTACCTCTGTTGTGTAAGATGATGGGTTTACAGAAGAATAACGAATTAAAGAATAACAAGGGTATAACATACATATTTTTCTTTGGAATTTGTCCATTTGATACACTGTAGTACATTATTAAACAATTGTGATAAATATAAATGAGGTTACCCATTTAGTTTGCAAAAAATCAAACTTTTATCGTGGATTCTTTTTTGATCCCATTTTCCTAATTAGGATTGTATAGGGAATGTGTGCAGCTGTTTGTTTCATCATCAACTAACAATGTGTTTCAAACATAGGATTTTTTGAAAAGTTGTTTATTGTAGAAATATGTTGTATTTAAAGGGACTGATTCACGATTTTCTCCAAAATTTTCTATTTCACTTTTAATGATCAAAATCTACTATCTAATGTATTTTTAAGATTTCACATAAAAATCAAGGTTATACAATATCACAGAAGCTCATTTTAGAAAGTTATAATTATTTGTTTTGTAAACAAAGATTGGGGTATGTTATTGTTTACAATTTCAAAAGAATGGATATTGATCTAAGTTTATTTTATCTTTCACATTTCAAGCATTTTGGGGGTAAAATGTGTCATCTAAAAGTTAAAATTTGTGACTATGCAAAATTAAGATGCTTTACATTACAAAATCAACATTTCACTTGTTTGTTTGTTTACATAAAAAGACTTGAGTCTTTGTTTACATAACACAGATTTAAGGCTAAAGTATTGCTTTTATTCTTGTATTCAGAAGGTCAAAATTTGGGCTGTCAACATTAAATGAGTTATGTTTTTAATGTTTAACAACAAAAATGAAATATATTTTTATCAAAAATCGTGAACCAGTCCCTTTAATGGTTGTGTAAGTATGAGAAAAATTGACTGTTCAGTTTTTAACGAAAAGCAAACTAAGTGCTCTTTTCATCACACACCCCCCCCCCCCCCCCCCCTCCTTCCTTACAGGTATGCTAGTAAAGAGTGTTGTCAATGAATGTCGCTGACTTTTAAAAATGGAGAAAGAAACAGATTGTAGAGTAATTATTGGGGTAATAGTTGAGTTTCTACCAGAAAACCGTTTTAAGTATAACAGGTAAATCTGAAGAATCACCACATGAGTAGAATAGTTCATTTTTATTCCTACACATCTCTTCAGGTAAACAGGAAACTTGTACAACGTAATGTATAAGCATTTGACAGAAATTGACTTTAACGGATCTTATACCTGTATACAGTATAATGTTCAGAGGATGTACAAGTAAATGTTTAAAACTGCATCTGAATTACTCCTCTTTGAATGAAATTTGAAAATGAGAAAATGATTCTTTATATCTTATATATTTTTCTAATCATTAAATTGTTAATTGAATGAAAACAAAGATGTTTCTCAAAAGACCTTGCAAAACTGACGTGTTAAATTTTATGGTGCAACAGTGTGTTTAACGTCACAACTGCAGTATATCAGATAGTTCCCTGCACAGAGCACTTGAAAATTCATATTTGCGATAGTCCTTGATAGCATATTTGATGTTTTAGCAGAACCTTAAAAACAGTGCTCTTGCTTCAATGCCAATAATGCTAGAATATGAATCCTGCTTTAATAAGTACACATAAAGTATTGAAATTTTAAAAGGATTTCTAGAATCAAAGAATCCACAAATCTATATCCAATACAAGAGAGAAAAATCAGTCAACCATAAAAATAATTTATTCCGTTGTTAACTTTCAATCAGGAATTAATGGATGTCATGTTTGCCAGTATGTGGAGAGCTACCTTTTGCAGTGTATATGTTATCTGTGATAAGTATTGTGTCATTTTTCATTTATACTATTTGTTGAACAGATCTTTTCGCATCATTCCGTTGTTATTGTAGATGTTTTATTTTGTGTACACAAAGTTGTCATATATTGCTGCAGGTGTGAGATAGTTGTGCAATGCTTTGTTTTATAGAAATTTTGCATGTTGATATTGACAATATGGGCATACATGTACTATTTTATTTGCTATGTTTTTTGGCTTTGCTTTTAGAGGGTTTTTTTTTTGTTTTTGTTTTTGCTGAAACCCAATTTTTGAATGAATTCTTGCATGAAGCAACTGAAACCACATTGGCAAAAAAAAAAATAAAAAATCTCCACAAACCATTTTTCATCTACAGCCCAGTTTTCATGCCATGTTGTGCTGTAAACCACATTGCTTTAGGTTTAATGCATTTAATCCTTTTCTTCACATTTTTTAAATAAAAGAAAGAAAATTTGTAGGTTTCATATATTTAGAAATATTTACACTACTTCATTTCTGCAAGATCAGTATTGTGAGTTTATATGCGAGAAAAGATTTTCCTGATATTTTACCAATGGACAAATATTGTGAGAACTTAAAATTATTTGTAAGTTTGTTATCAAGATATATCTCATGAAATTAACTAAAAAATAAATCCTTGTGAACAAAATTCAGTTCTTGGCATATAAATTGATAATCCATTTGTAGTGTTATATTAAGGGATATTATAAATGAATTATAAAAGGCTCCGTTTGCCCATCAAAATTTACATTCATGCTGTTGTTTCAAAGTTTAGTGTATTTTGTGCAAAAGTCCAATGTAACTCGGAAATGTTATTCTCATTTAAATAAAATTGATGTAAAACCAGAATGATGACATAGCAAACATGTTTTGCTGCCATTTTGATATAAAATGACTATAATTTTCAACAGCTTTTTTTTGTTTGGAAACATCAACATAGGCTTAGACAAACTTAGTATTTATACCATAGATTTATTTTTCTACTGCACTCTCATAGAAAAAATTTGTTTTTCCAAAATTGTGGTTTATATCTGAAACAATTGAATTATGTGAAACTGTATTAGACATGATTTAGTCTTTTGAAATCAATGCTGTCTTCATTTCCATTCCTAAACTACAGACTATCTAAATTTTTGTTTAAAAACATTCATCATAACCATAATGTGGGTTTTCAGTACATTGTATCGTGTCTGTGATATATAACTTTTTTTTATTTTTGAACAAGGATAATGTGTTATTACTTTGCTTTGATGAGAGTCTACAGGCTTGCTGACCAATTCTGATCGGTTTTCTTCTTCAGGTATCTGATGTTCAAGGAAGTGGGGTTTGCAAATAAAAAATTTATTAGTTTGTGTTATGATTTGTTATTTAGAAAATTACTGATGAGGTAAATATTGTTATTATTTTCAGTTCATTGTTTTAATATTTTGTTCTTATCCTTGTATTCAAACAAATGCACTTCAGTTAGTATATTTTCATGATCTTTTGTGATTTAAAATTTGTATTTATTGTCATCTCAGTGCAACAAAGTTGAAGTGGATATTACAGTGACAGGTGCTTGTTAATACTTGTTTAACTCTTCCTGATGATTGCTCGGCATTCATAACTATCTTCTGCAGTGTTTAACACTCTATTTTAGTTTTTATAAAAAAAAAATGATTTTGTTTTGTGAACTGGATATAATTGATGTGTGTTTTGGATCTTTGTTTTCCGTTCATTATGATATTGCAAACTATGACCCATACTGTAAAAGACCATGTACTATGTTGTTTCATTCCAGTGTGGTTTTGTGCTGTTATTGATTTTATCTTTACCACCTGCAAGTGCTAGTCTAATGCAAATGTTTATTGTGATATATGTTTTGGTATATGAAAAAAAAAATGTTAATGTGCTGTTAATAATAAAAATATTGTAAATTTGTATATATTCTTCTTCAATGCAAACAGTTCCTTAAAAATGTTATGGCTTGGATTGAAAGATTGGGTCATTTGTAGTGAGCACTAGGGGATCTTCTAAAGAGGGATAACTGTGTAATGCCTGTTGTAAAGTCAGTAGTAAACAAAATCAGAGGGATTCACCTAATGTTGCTGGCCTCTTGTGGATGTAATTATTACATACTTTAATATGCTTTTGTAGCATTCGACCTAGTAATGTATGAATTTTGAAATCAAAGTGAACTAATAACTAGTAATCAGATCAAGAAGTTATGTCTCCCCTCTTCCAGGGGAAGACATATTGTTTTTGTCCATCTGTCTCACAAAATCTCCACGTATATGTCGGAAAGCTTTCATGTAAATATAAACTTGTCTGGCCCAGTGGTTCTCGAGATTTTCCCCATGTATAACTTTGATCCCCTATTGTGGCTCCACTCTACCCCCGGGGGCCTTGATTCCATGTGACACATTGGTGTTTAATCTTTTGATCTATTCAATATTTCCTGAACTATCTAACATGGTTCGTACAGAATTTCAGTCATCAAATTCCATGACCTCACAGACATGTATGTAACGGTCTGATGACTGACACAAATATGAAATCTTCTCACCACATGAAAATGACTTGGCAATTGCACTGTCGGGTAACATAATTTGAAAAGTTTCACATTTTCATTTGATTTGTACGAATTATGCATTGTTACTGAATATTTTTATCTTAATTCATGGAGTTTTTCAAAAATTGAAACCAGGAAAAAGTAAAATTCCATCACCTCAAAATTCCATGAATGTTCTGGAAGATTAACCTACATGCACTTTCAATAAAAATCCGACTTATTGAACAGTATCTCTCAAACTATTTGAGATGGAGCTTCCACATTTCTAATGGTAAAAAACAAGAGATGTTTGTAAAACACATATGCCCCCCATGGTGCAAAATTGAAAAGGGTTATACACACGCACATCATTTAATTGAGAGTAGTATCATCAATTCAAAATATTGAGCATACAATATCTTCCTATGTCAAGAGTGGATTGACCATGTGATCTAAAAATCAATAGGCGTCATCAACTGAAGATGTACCAGTGTACCAAGTTTGATGTCTGTCAAGCAAAGGGTTCTCAAGATATTGAAGGGACAGTATATTCCTATGTCCAGTTTGACCCTTGACCATGTGACCTCAAATTCATTAGTATTCATCTTCTCCTGATGATGTACCAGTGTAACAAGTTTGATGTCTGTCAAGCAAAGGGTTCTCATGATAATGAACAGACAGTATATTCCTATGTCCAGTTTGACCTTTGACCATGTGACCTCAAAATCATTAGGGGTCATATTTTCCTGAAGATGTACCAGTGTACCAAGTTCGATGTCTGTCAAGCAAAGGGTTCTCAAGATATTGACCGGACAGTATATTCCTATGTCCAGTTTGACCCTTGGCCTTTGACTATGTGACCTCAAAATCATTAGGGGTCATATTTTCCTGAAGATGTACCAGTGTACCAAGTTCGATGTCTGTCAAGCAAAGGGTTCTCAAGATATTGACCGGACAGTATATTCCTATGTCCAGTTTGACCCTTGGCCTTTGACTATGTGACCTCAAAATCAATATGGGTCATCTTCTAAAGATTTACCGGTGTACCAAGTTTGATGTCTGTCAAGCAAAGGATTCTTGAGACATTCAGTGGTCAATATATTCCTATGTCCAGTTTGACCTTTGACCATGTGACCTCAAAATCGATAGGTGTCATCTTCTCCTGATGGTGTACCAAGTCTGATGTCTGTCAAGCAAAGGGTTCTCAAGATATTGAGCGGACAGTATATTCCTATGTCTAGAGTAGATTGACCCTTGACCTGAAAAACAATAGGGGTCCTCTTCTTTTTATAACCAACCCACATATGAAATATCATTACAATCAAGTGAATGGTTCTCAAGATATTGAGCGGACAACTCAATGGTCTACCACATAGGGTTAAGACCAGCAGTTTGACCTTGACCTTTGACCACGTGACATGAAAATCCATAGGGATCATCTACTCTCTAAGGAAAGCATCTGTATCAATTTTGGCTATTATCAAGCAAAGGGGTCAAAAGATATTGAGCGGACAACACATGGGCTTAAGACCAGAGGTTTGACTTTGACATTGTGACCTGAAGGTCAATAGGGATCATCTACTCTCCAAGGGCAACCCTTGTACCAAGTTTGGTAGTTATCATGCATAGGGGTCAAAAGTTATTGAGTGGACAACACATGATCTACCACATGGGGTAAAGACCAGCAGTTTGACCTTGACCTTTGACCATGTGACCTGAAAATCAATAAGGATCATCTACTCTCCAGGGGCAACCTCTGTACCAAGTTTGGTTGTTATCAAGCAAAGGAGTCGAAAGATATTGAGCGGACAACACATGGTCTACAGACCGACCGACCGACAGTTGCAAAACAATATGCCCCCTCTTTTTCAAAGGGGGGCATAAAAATGTAAAACCCCTGCTGGAATTTAATGTGTGATCTAGTTCAGCAGTTGATGTACTGAGCAACTTGGCTAAGCAATGGTTTTTGAAATAAATAAAACGGGTATTGCTGATATTTAATTTTCATCCATGTTTTGAAGGGAAGATGGCCATTATGATGATGACAAGTACCTCCTTCAATTCAGGAGCTTTATAAAAAGATTCAAAATCTCTGAACTTAAATGCAAACGATCAATGGTTAATGGGGTACTTTGGCACTGTTGATTAGCTGTTGCGATAGCAATCATTATTCCTATGAAAAATTCTAACCCCAAAGGATTGCAACACAACTGAATAGCACAGATGTATGGAGCACCAAAATAACATACTCAATTAAAGATATCTTCAATTATTTTGAAGATATCAATTCAATTATTGCTCTCTTCAATTCAACCTTTGAGCCAAGTGTTGTGATCCGACTTCGCAGAAAAACATCTAGATTAAAGCTGACATGAATTAATAAATACGTACACCTTTCTCATCTTATCCGCCATATTTCTCTCAGGTAGCCTAATTTACTCTACCCGTATATACCCCAAATGTGATTGTCACACCTGAGTGATTTTTCTAGGTGGACTCGACCAGTGCACATCTCCGATAGTAATATATAGGGATTGCGAAACAAATAAAATCACATTTTAAAACATTATGCTTTGCTCAAAATTACGAAATATTTATTGTATACCAATGCAACATTCCGAAAGTTTAGAAAAAAATGCAAAAAAAAAAAAAAAGCTTTTCTTGCATACTTGCAAGTATTTGCAGTTTCTTATGAAATAAATGCGGAGAAATCATTTGCCAATTACATACTGATAGAATGGAATAAGCAAAGAGCATAAAATATATTATTTATATCAATTCTTGCAAAATACAGGTCCATGCCATATGCATAATATGTAATGCACATGGCATATTCGCCACACAAAAAACGTATCAAATACGGACGTCTATTCAACAAGTATCGGAGATGTGCACTTACCGAAAATATTAGACTCTCTTTATTCTGATAAATCCACGAAACAAAATGATAAACTCCATTTGTATCTCGTTAGAACTTTACAACACGTTGTCATTCCGTTATACAGACTGTGACACACTTCACCCGTGCCAAATAGGGTGTCTTCAATCAGGGGAGATGTCAGAGTCGAAATTTTTCCTGTATTGAATGCTTGTCTGGTCGAGGTTTTGCAGTTTATAGAAATCGGGAATCTAATCATATACACTGAGCATCTGGTTGGATATATTGCGTGCTCAATTCAAAATTTATCGATGATCATATACAAATTTAGATATACAAATAAGGGAATAATGATCGAAAATATACATCTGTTTAAAAATGCGGGTATTACATTTGCAATCCATAATAAACAGTTGATTACACAAAGACACATATAAAAGGAAATGTATAAACGAAAACATAGTTATATTGTTTCTTTGGGAACGACATAATTATTTACGGTCTCTGTATGTCCATATTCATTGATTGAACAGGAGAGAGAGAGAGAGAGAGAGAGAGAGAGAGAGAGAGAGGGAGTGTCCTACTTCGATGTACAATATATCATTTTACAGAAGGGAAGAAAATTAATCACTGATATAATGGTAAGCTTACAAGCATTAAAAAATTCCAGCTATTTAAAAATTTGTTATTGACAATATATTAAAATTTTACAGGAGTTGATGCTTATAATTGAATTCATTACAAATTAAAATATATATATATATATATCAGTTTAAACTGTGCATGTAGAAAATACTGACTTTGTATGTTAGAATAACGTAAAAAAGTAAATTGTTGAAAAAGTGGGGAGAGCAGACCAGCCCAGCCTCCCTGCCCACCCCAAGTATACGTGCCTGAAACAACATATCAATTCGTGTTGAAAGAAAGGTGCATATCTGCATTTCATTAAATTCAAAGGAGCTCGAATTTATGTGTTCCCCTATTAATTATTTTGTATGCAAGATTCGTTCCCGAATTTAGTCAGAGCAGAAATGAATTCATTTTGAAGTACATCTAGTTTGAATGCAAATGTGGGGTTCCTTCTTTAATTTCATCAGACTCATTAGAACCCCCTCCCCCAAACTATGCAGCTTTGTTTTTATTGATATCTAAATCGGCATATGAATCCGGATACAAATTATATAATGTTTTTTCGTGATCATATAGATATCGATACTAGAAAATGTTTATACTCTTGCCTTTTGCATATCCTACTAAAGCATTACAGCAGATTGACAATGTATCATATCAAATAAAACCTCAACACGAATTTTACTGATTTATGAATACTAACATCTTATGGAATACATTTGGATATGAAATTTCGACGTACATGAAGCGGTATGTCTATTTTCAGAATATATCCATTGCGCCAGATCAACGAAATGAAAATAATCATTATGGCATGTTACAGAAACGTTAAAACACACATGCTATAGTCCTGCAATGCATGCATGCGATTTTTCTGAATACATGTATTTATGTATTCGTGAATGAAGTTCCTACGCTTAAAACTATCTTGGCTTTATGCATTTTGTTTTGTGATTTTGGTTTACCATTCATTACACTGTCACATTGTAAATGAAGGAAAACTTGGTAAAGGGTGCAATTCTACACCATACAATTAGTATGCATGCACGTGTTGAAAAGCAAAATGTACACGTAATAACCAGACATGTATCGTCATTTTTCATGGGGGGGGGGTACAACAGGAAGAAAAAAATGGAAAATTGGATTCTTCAAATTTCTTGCCATTCAAAATAATTAAAAAAGATGAACGAAAACAGCAATAAAATAAAACAAAAAATCCAAACAAACCAAGATGTTTTATCCGATGTTCAAAATCCTAATGTGGGGGTGAAGGGTTAAAAGATAAGTCTTTTACTTTGACTGCCTCAATAATTTCCCCCTACACTTCATTTTCTTCCATCGTTGGGGATGGGATGGGGTGGTTAGTCCTCTACTATGAGTGCCTCATAATATCTTCATTTTCTTAATTGGCGGTGGTGTGTGTCTTCTATTATATCAGAACTTTCAATCTGGTGTCAAGTTGGGGGGGTGGGGGGTTGTCATCCAATATATTTTTTTACTTGCATTACAAAATAACGGCCTCTCACTTCTGTCGGCACGGGTCCGAAACCCGCTCGCGCCGGTAAGTGAGAAAGTTTCCCAGTTTACTTTCGGAAGGTCGGTGGTCTCTCCCCAGGTACATTGTATCTGGGTTCTCTCTTCCACCAACCAAAACTGGGCACCATCAGATAACTGAAAAATTGTAGTGTGGCGGAAAACAAACAAAATTTGGATATTGTTATCAAAGGTGGGGGACAGAGACTCTTGTCCCCTCCCCTTGATTCTAAGTACCTTTGTACTTGGGAGAGGGCCTACATAGGCTATGCCTGTTGCCCAATCCTGTTCAATTGAGTTTCTCAATAAAATGTTTAAATATAAAAAAAAAATTCCATGTGCTTGGTAACTACGCTATTGAAAAACTCAATTATTACATTTTGCATTACTACAATTTGCGTCGAGATCAACGCAGAATGTGATAAAGCAAAATGGCATAGATATACAAGATCTATTGAGCGCCGAATGAGCATAAAATGAAGCAATTGAAAATAACATTTTTAATTATTGTGTGCTTTAAATGAATCAAATAAGTCTGTATTATCAATTAATGAGAGCAATATTGAGTTACTGTTCTCTTATATTGAATTAATGATATCATTTGTCTTAATAAGAGCGTGATTATTACAAGATCATCGTTTGAACCCCTCCCATCCCCTTATATACCATGCGAACCCCAATACATATAACAATAGAATATCCAACTAATATGGCGGATTAGCAAAGAAATATGGCGGACATATAGAATTATACTATATTTATTAATTCATGTCAGCTTTAAAATAATGCTCTACTTTTAGATCTTTCATATATTTGGTCAAGTAAAACAAGAACATACAATATAAAACATATATTTGAAATCATTCACAATAAAATACTTTAACAAACTTGCACTAAGACTCACTTGCACACATAAATAATGAATCATGTTTGTACAACATAAAAAACACAAAAATGAGGTAAAAAGATGCATGATAAATGAGGATAATCCGATATAGCACTATAAAAACTAACAACAGAGATACGAGATCAATCAATTTTATACACATTGTACATAGAATTTTTTTTAAAAGATTGATTAAATTGCCTCACTTTAAAACACTTCGGAAGAAATAATCATCTAAAATCAATAAAAGAATTTGCTGGTACATGTACTAAAACAAAATTATATAGATTAAAATGTGGGTAAATCCTACTAAAATGAACACAAGATTTGAATGGATTTGCAATCAATGTCAAGGAATTTGAGCATTCAGAAGTCCGCGTCGAGTGTAAACTCGTGTTTTGATGAGTCATTTCCTCCCATCACACCCATTTTCTGATATTCTCCAACCCTCTTCTCGAAAAAGTTTGTCTTTCCCTCCAAAGATATATGCTCCATGAAGTCAAAAGGATTCTCTACATCATAAATCTAAAAATAAAATTTTGAAAATGGTTAGAGTGTATATATCTATATATAAAAACAAAAAGATCAAATTAATAATATTAACTAAGTAATAGAGATCTACAGAATAATGGAGATCTTGGCCAACATGTGTTTCACAACCAAAACTACAAATGTGGAAAAGTACCTTTCCACACTTCAGTTCGAGAAGAAGTCTATCAGCCACAAATTCTATGTACTGTTTCATTAGTTTGCAGTTCATTCCAATGAGGTTACAGGACAAGGCTTCAGTCAGGAATTCTTGTTCAATTTTCACAGCATCACGGATGATTTCATAAATTCTTTCCTGTGAGGGACGGTTCAAGAGATGACTGAACATCAGACAGGCAAAGTCGCAGTGTAATCCCTGTAAAATCAATTTAGCAAAGCATGTAGAAGTTCTACCATTAGTAACTGTGCAATGCTCATTTTGAAATAAATCAACAAGATTTAGTATATACATGTACCAATTTTAAATATGCAGTAGGACAAGGTATTTAATATTAGGGGGAAAGCAAGACAACATCGATACCTATAGTATGGATTTATATCAATTCCTAATTCAAAATTTGTTCAGGTGTTTGCATAGCAGGTGATAATCGTCCAATGAGCAAAACATGAATGCAACGATCTTGTACCACAGCATTTGATTGTTTTTAAAGGGGCATGGACACGATTTGAATATATATATATATATATATATATGACTATTTTTCATTATGCCTACCTCATCTCTACTGATAAGTTCATTACTGAAGGTCAGTCCTGGCATAATCCCTCTCTTCTTCAGCCAGAAAATGGAAGCAAAACTCCCACTGAAGAAGATTCCCTCCACTGCAGCGAAAGCCACCACTCTCTCACCATAGTCAGCTTCTTGATCTCCTATCCACTTGATGGCCCAGTCTGCCTTCTTTTTCACACAAGGCATGGTCTCAATGGCATTGAAGAGGTACTCCCTGGAAAATGAAGTTGGCTTTCATTAGCAATACCCTAGACTTTTTAAAAATTGAAAAATTCTTGCCAATTCTATGTACCCTGACTCACAGACAACCATCACTTTGGTTCGGATTTCATAGCCAAGACACAGAACTCTTAGCTTAGGGTACCAAAAGTTCGTTCTGTGTACTTCCCATGATATACAGAAATCAATTAAGAAAACCTCCCGCACTTTAGTAAATTCATTTCTGCAAATCTTGGTTAGTATATGGAATTTTAGGATATACTTTGGTGGTAATGTAGATTTATTATGTATGGATATATTACAATACAGAGTATAATTGTATATACTAAATGGTATCTTCAACTAACTTGGGTATCCTATATCTACTTTGTTAAATTGTAAATTTGAACCCATGCGATAGGATTGCCTGCGCCCTGACTGAAAATCTTTCCATAGTGAGGTTTAAAAAAAAAAAAGGTTATGAGGGAAGAAATCCACACCACCCATCCCTCCTACAGTCAATAAGATACCCCCATGCTGCCTTCAAAGATTCAAGAATTTGTTGTCAGTTCAATTGTTCTCATTTCACAAACCTTTCTGTGGAGTCCTTGATGTAGGTGTCAATAAGCAGACTGTACATTTCTGAGTGAATGTTCTCCATGGCAATTTGAAATCCATAGAAACACCGCGCTTCTGTGGCCTGCACTTCTTTACTAAATCTCTCCACCTAAACATTGATATTTTGAACAATTGAAAACAACTTTCACTTTAAATATTATAATGCACATTACATATAAAAACAGTTATACTGCCCTGTGAAACATACCAGGTTTTCATTGACAATTCCGTCACTGGCAGCAAAGAATGCCAAAACATGGGAGATAAAGTGGCGTTCCTCATCCTTCAAAGCTTCCCAGTGGGTCAAGTCTTTAGAGAGGTCAACCTCCTCTGCCGTCCAGAAGGAGGCTTCAGCCTTTTTATACATCTGCCAGATATCATGGTACTGGATGGGAAAGATCACAAATCGACGTGGGTTGTCTTCAAGCAATGGTTCCACCTTTTTTGGACTTGGGGTTATTAGTTTCTTGATTGGCTACATTAAGAAAAAATTTAAAATTTCATTCTTTGCCATTCAGGCACCACTTCACAACTACATATTGCTAACATCATGTCCTAATACCAAAATTTACTTGTACAAACAACTGTCCAAACCAATTAAGAAAACATGTATAATGTTAAATCTAAAGCAAACTAGCACGGTGCCGCACTATGCCCTTTTTTCTCTATAATTTTTTAAAAAGATATTTGTTAATATAAACAATTGTTCTTTATTTCACAAGGTTCATTGAAAAGTTAAAAATCAAGGCAGCAGGTGTTAACTTTTAAAGAGGCTAAATAATCATTTTATTACTATCATAGTATGACACAATGAAAGTGCCCCGAAATTGTCTTGCCGCGACAAAAACTGCCATTTTGAACATGATATATGTGCCCTCTCTAGATCCTAGATTTAATACTAAGGCCAATTCAACTTAATTAGTAGATTATCATCCAGAGTAAAAAAGTATGGAGCAGATGGGAGGATTTTATTTTTTAATTTTCATTTCAGTGTTCGAAATCAACTTTAGACCGATAGACACAGGATCACAACATTACAGAATTGGCAAAACTGTCGGCAAGGCAGTTAGTGGGGAAAAGCTCAAACTAGGTATATCGATGATATGCGCCACAACGGCGCAGTGTTTTCTATATTCTATGTACCATTTTAAAAAAATTTAATGCGACTATGGTGCAGGGCGCGTGCTCATCTCGATCACTGATTTAATATAGTTTATAAGTATGAAGCTTTGAATGGCTGCAATAGGCATTGAGTGTGATAATGACCTTGACCTTTGGATTTCAAAAGCAACATGAATCTTGAATGTCATCAGGATTTGAAGTCCGATAAACATGCACCAGCAAGTACATGTATAAAAGTTAGAGGCAAGCTCAAATCTACAGTATATAGTGAAAAAGAGACCTTGACCTCAAAATAAATAGGAACCTTCCTCTTCTAGATGTGATCAAAATATGCAAGTCTGACAAAGACGCACCTAGTAGTATGAAAGTTAGAGACCGGACAAGCTCAAATCTATGGCATTTAGTGACAAAGTGACCTTGAAATACATGTAAATAGGAACCTTCCTCTTTTGGATGTGATCATGTTATGCAAGTTTCACAAAGATACCCCAAGTAGCAGTACTCAAAATTAACATATGTCCATTAGTCTGCGACTGGTTAATTTTCTAAAGCATCATTTTGGAAAATATACGTATGAAATCTTATACACGCATTTAGCATGCTTCGATCTGTAGATATCAGACAAATCCGATTCATAAACATCCCACATATCAATTTATTGTTACAATATTGTCTGAGGCATATTGAGTTAAATTTCATTTTAATATTAACGAAATATGTTTCATTATTTCTGGAAAACTCTGTTGGACTGGTAAATTTTTCTGCAGACTGGTTGAAATTATACCCTATCATCCAGCTGGACTGGTGACATAAAAAGTTAGCTTCAAGTCCAGAGTAGTATAAAAGTTGGAGACTGGACAAGCTCAAATCTATGGCATTTAGTGACAAAATGACCTTGACTTTTGAAATAGGACCCCCCCTCTTTTGGATGTGATTGTGGACGCTGCCCTTTGCCAATTTAAAAGCTACACAACTCGGCTAAAAAGAAACTGATGTTGCATTTCTTTGGTATCATTTTGAAAGATGTCACAAACGTTACCAGCGATTTTTTTCTACCCATTGTTACTGGTATACTGAATAATATTCATTGAGGAAAAGTCTCTCTCTACAGAGGCGGTAGAGACATGAACAAGAAACAGAATGCACGATTTGCAATTAAAAAACACAATTTTTTCAAAATTTTATTTTTGGGAATTCTTACCCGCAAATTGGGAAAATTTGAGCCTATTTTCGATTGGGAATGCAGGGCTCGCGCTGCCCATCGCATTTGTCGCAATTTGCGATTTTTCAGAAAAAAATGCGACACGGACATTTCGTATTTTAGTATTCGCGCGCCATTTTGAATTTCAGTAGTTGGCATCCAAACAGCCTCAGGGCTGTTTTACCTGTGCAGAATGTGGATACCCTGTCGCATGGGAACAATAAGACTTAGGGGCGTCTTGTTTATTTAGCAGTTTACACAAAACAAAGGGTTGATCCTCTATGTGCAGGTAGGTGTGAATGAAATGAACTTTGCGCGTGCCAGTTGCCTACAGTACATATCGTAAATATAGAGATACCCGAGTCATTACTGGGGAGCTACCTGTTTTGTACTAGATGGAATAAAAAGCGTGTGATTGTGAACATAAGCTAGTCAATGGAAGATACTTCCGTGTTAATAAAAATATATAAAATTTAATTTGTCGGTTCATCACAGTACAAAAGCGATTTCATCTAGAAAGGTAAACTAGAATGTTCAGCTATATTTTCTAATCCATTTGACGTTAGTACAGTGTATAAATAGAGGAATGTTGGGAAATTGCATTATTCTTTAGTTTGATCTATTTAGAAAATGGACATGAGGAAACGCAAAACAGTAGGTTCTTCTGAAATTGCTATCCTGTCATCTTTTGACTTCACATCATCTTAAACCATTTAAAATTTGTTTCAGACTTCATGAAGTCCCTTCTCCTCTACATGATGAGATTCACCGAAGGACCACTTTGTCATTCTGGATTTCAAAATGAAAACAGGATTCTTCAGTGAAAATGTGATGTGAAACTATGATCATGTGTTATGTATTACAGTAATTAATTTTCAGTAACTTTGTCATAAGTGACTTTTTCTAGACTGCAAATTTAATGAGTAATATATGTCATTTACACTACTAAAATGATTAATAAACATTTAGAAACTCATTTCTTGTCTTTATTTAATATAGCCAGTTTATATGCTATGAAATACTCCTATTTTTTTCTGGTATGAAATAGAATTGAGTCAACTTAGCCAAAAACAATATTTAGAAATAAAACCATGATTGTGCTGCAATGTCATCAGACTGACTAAAAAGCAATCTGCTGAAATACAATCGATTTTCACAATATCCTAATAATTATAGTGATTTGTGATAAAAGCTAAACAAAGCTATGTTGTATACATTGTGTAAGAATAATCAGAGATATGATATGTTGTATATGCCTCTTGAATAATATACATGAAATATAGATCTACAGTAAATGTGTATGAGTCGATGCACGCGCGTTAGGTTGCGACACAAAATTTTGGTCCAGTGTGAGCCCTGGAATGGGGTCGAATATCGGCCCCTGAGAAGGTACTGATAAATCCCTGAAACTTGTATCTGCACTATGTAAGGATGCTTTCACGTGAATATTAACTTTTCTGGCACAGTAGTTCTTTCAAAAAGTTTTTCAAATTACCCCACCCTATTTTTGCAATTATCTCCCCTTAAATGAGATATGGCCCTTCCATTTCAACAAACTTGAATTCCCTTCACAAAAGGACGATTTGTACTAAGTTCGATTGAAATTGGGCCAGTGGTTCCGCAGAAGAGGAAAATGGAAAAAGTTTTGATCAGAAATGCTCACTTGAGCTAGTTACAAAAAATAAGAGATTAAAATTCTTACCTCATTTGCTTTCACTTCAATGATGTTCTGTAAATTTAAAAATATAAATAAATTTATTGATGTGTTCAACTTGTTAGGTAAATTCTCTTCATATTCTGATTGCCATCCTTATTTCAACTTACTTGGATATTACTGTCGCCAAGTACTTTTCTGTTGGTCAAGGCTGTGTTTTTGAGGTTTTGTGGCATCTAGGAAGAAACAAAACAATTGAACTCAACTTTGCAAAATCATTCCTAAACCTTTAAAACGGACTGCATGGTTCCTGTTTTTTGAAGAACAAAAATTTCACCTTACATGCTAAACAATAAAACTAACTCATCTAATGTTGACAGCTAAAATTCTGACCTTCTGAAATAGCAATGACAAGAGCCTTAACTGTGTTATGTAAACAAAGAGACTTTGTATGTTAACATACAAATCAGTCAAATGTAACCTGCAATCAATGTGATAGATATAAACTTTAAATTGATAACTCCAACACTGCAATCATTGTTTACAAAACAAATAGTAAACTCTCTAAAATGAGCCTCTGTGATATGTATAACCTTAATTCTTAGTAGATTCTAAACATTAAAAGTGAAAACAAAATTGGGGTGTGTGTGTGCCGTGAGTCAGTCCTTTTATTGCAATTCACCTTTGAATTAGAATGCTTTACCCGATATAGTATTGCGTTGTGCGACGACACAATTGAACAGTTTGAATGACATGTTTGATGTAATACAACAAGAGTTTTCATTGGCAGATTACAGCCCGCCCACTTTCTCAAGCGGATTCAGGCGATCAGATAAGATGGACGCAGGGTTCCAACTTCAACTGAATACCTTAGGGGCCAAGTGGGCCCCTGAATAAGATTTCCTGTTAGCCCACATGAAATTTTAGTAGCCCACACATATCAAGAAATTGAATAACATGTGTTGTTTTGTACAAGAAAAGAGAAACATCAGGTCACATTGCAATTTAAAAAATTAAAATATCAATATCTAAATTATGTTTCCTTCTCCGTAATACTTTCAAATACCTCTCTCATTTCGTCAACCTAGCAAAAATATCAGAGTTCATGGCCTTTCTGATCTTCGCGGTGTCTGACTTTAACACACATTTCTTCAGACTTTTTGTTATTTCAAAATTTCTCAGCTTTACGATGCTGTCAAGTTTATAACTTGTGCAAGCTGTCACAACGATTGGACCTTTCGTGTCATGTTTTGTACACACAGCACGTCATCCCCTTTTCGCCGTCATTGAGCCATATTCTCCCCTTCTGTCCACTTTGGTTAAAAGCAGACGCTTTCTTTTCGTTTGAAGTAACCCTTGCGTTCTTCAACTTCTGGTTTAAATACATTTTGGAAGGTTTGATACCCCATGAATGTCTCGCCAAGTGGTAAAACCTCAACCGTAAATTGAACTTCCAATTATAATAGGACTCGGATCAGTCAGCAAGAAAAATGTTGATCGGACAATTACGGTCGCCAAGTGGGCGATGAATGAAAAT
>NC_079167.1:91778116-91805616 GCF_947568905.1 Ostrea edulis
GCTATACTAAAACAGAAAACAACATTGTTCACACCCCTACAAGTAGGATCATTCCATTTTTTGTTCTTAGCAACTTTGCACTATTTTCGATAAAATATTCATACGGCGATGATATATAAAACTTGTTTATTTACAAACATTTTGATAGACTTATTGTAAGATTATTCTTTTAATTACAAAGTACCCATTGTATAGTATTATATTTTCTTTCATGGCATCAAATCTTGTAATGAATGCTTTACTATTTTTTTCCGTACCCATATCCGGAAGCTGTTGTTTGTCATTGTTTAGACATGGCGGCCACCGATAGTATTCGTGTTGTCGATGACGATTATGTTAAAAGAATCCATAGTAGAACAACGTCAGGGCATTTGCACAAGGGTAATCAAACGATACAAATGTTAAAATGTCACATGAAGAGATAAATGAGATATTAAACCTGTAATTTAAAGTAAAAATCAGGTAAATTTAGCCAGGTAAAATGTACTTTGGCAGAAACATTTCTACCAAACATTGGAGAGAAATAGGTGGAATAAATCTAGTACTTTTCTTTTTGAAGCGATAATATGTTGACGGTGCTACCGTTTGAGCGAGCGCACCTACATGTATGTACATAATTTATGATGTCCATGCTTTGATCAGGTTCAATCAGGGACCTATATACTAATGTTAGTATATAGGTCCCTGGTTCAATTTAAACAATTAATATCTATTTGCCAAATACTCAGTACATGAATAAAATTAGGCAGCAGAAACAGCCCATTTTAGCTTTCTACCAGGGTTTTATATTATAACATATCATACATGCATGAATGTGATTGAAATATTTAAATAAATTTTATTATTAATTAAAGATCTATATACGTTTTATTTCTGTTGCCTTCACAATGATATGCTTAATCTTTGACGCGCAAAATTTATTAACTGTATGCTCTCGGCTGCCTCTTCTTTCCTTACTTTTACTCTCAATCTTCCCAAGTCACTAAATGTGTGATTAAAAATATTCAACTCTTGTTGCAAACCTTTCATTGACAAGTTTGTAAACCTGTGTGAACAGCACTGCCTTTGAACATAAAATGCATTTCTCAATAATGATAATTTTAAATAAATAGATAAATTCAACATTATTGTATTATACATATGTGGATCCCCCCCCCCCCCCCTTGTGCACCTATCTAATATTTATAAAATGATATTCATATCACAATCCCCGTGTAGCAATATCATGTTTCAGAAGAGAAAATTAGATCAATATTTTTATTGTTGTACATAATCCTAGTTGCAACACAATGATGAAATATTCAGCATTCTCATATAATTATTGAATAAATTGCAAAATATTTGCACCCTTCTCCACTGTTGTTGTACAAATACATTAAGATTTATTCACAAAAATTGAATTAATTAATGATTTTTCAGCCATTAATAGCAAGTGGCATGGTTGGTTATCATTGGGGCAGGTGTCATCATGGTTTGCATTACCGGACATGTCAAGGAAATAGATTTAAGCAGTTCTTATTTTTAGATACGGAAAAAACAAAAATTTTAAAAAAATGTTTTTAATCTGGACGAATTCAATTCCATAAATTTTTTGGTATTTTTTAAAAAATAACTTAAACTTAGTACCTGTGCTCCCTCACATAGTTTAACAAGTTTGTCTCTTTTTTTCTTGTTAGAATAATCAATTCCTGTTGAGACTTAGTATTTTAATCGAAATTGTGGTTTGCAGTTGATATACACAATTTATATTTGATGCTATATTACATAAGCCTACTGTTTATGTACTGCATTGTATATTATCCCGGTAGCACAGCTTTCACAAATGGAAATAACAAGTATCAAGATCCACCACTGTCAGTCTTATTATGACATACGTCAAAACTTAGACATGACGTCATACATAATCTTCCCCTGCTTTTCATAAATATTGCACTTTGTTAAAATTATGCCTAATGGTGCACTGAATTTTTGAGTTAGGAGACCACAAGATTAGGATGATAATCTACGTAAGTTCACAATCGAAGTCCAAGGTATGACTGTGAGATTTCAGCCATTTTTGACAAGGAACTTCTGGGCTAAGGATAATTCTTTTTTTTAGATTTAGCTTGGATTATGTTGTGCACTTTAGTCATTAAAGCTCGCAGTAAGAAGCACTGGTTTTTTGTGCTCGCTATTATACATGAAATTTGATGGCTCATGATAACAAGCCATCATATTTTCAATAGAGAATAATGTTCCAGCTGAAAATATGACCCTCATTTACATTAGGGGACCCAAGATTCCCCACACTTACTTTCAGAAGTAGTATCGCTTTTGCAAATAAAAATGTCATTGTGTTTTATTATCTGTTAATTTGCATTCTCGCTATATGTGAATAATACATTATATCATTTGGCATTTGGAGGGATTTTATAAATTCTCATGATGGATCTATCTTAGTATCTATGTCAGTATGTGCATCCTGTGAATCTTGTTTTCATGTGACAGTCTGTTTTTTATTATTTAGTATATTGCTTTCTACATTTCATTATGTTGATGATATGATCATAACTTAAATATTATATTATTGCAATCCACCCATTCATTTCTTTCCTGTTTGCAATAAAGTTGCCCTGAAGTTTGATAACAATAGTGTCCTCACACGTTATAGAAGAGGAAAAGCAAACTTCTTTTTTTTACACAGTTTAATATTTGGTTCCTTCACTTTTTTAAATTATGGAGTTTGGTCCCATAATGATAAAATAAACAAAGCCGAAAAATCTAAAAGTATAAAGAGTTTGAAAGTATGCAGTGGTGTAGCTTCCATTGAGGCAACAGCTGCCTTGGTAAAAAAAAACCACCTTTTACATTGTTAAAATGTCGATAGCTTCTGGGGGGCACAGCCCCCCAGACCCCCTGCCTCGGTAATATTAAAACCCAAGCTACACCTATGGTATGGTTAGAATGGAGTACATATTTAAAGTCAGGTATGAATGTATTCCTAGATATACATCTCATAAATCCCTTATTTCATTCTACAATGTATATTGACATAGTGTTGCCCTTGTAAACTATGGACATTTGTCATGTGTGGTAAGGACATTCGTTACAAAGAAATTTTTATTAGTTATTAGATCTAATACTAAATCAAATGTATGATTTATTTTGTTAAAGACCTTATCATCATTACTTAACAAGTGTGTCAGGAAGTATAATAAAAACATACTATAGCCAATTTATACTGTCATAACTGTTATAAAACACACTTTAAATTACAAAAGAGGCACATTACAGACCACTGAAATGGAAATAAATTTTTGAAATTCTTATAATGTCTTGCAAATCCATAATAGGTTTTGACAAGTATCCATCATCTTGTTATTCCTCTTTTTCTGATCACTATACGTACAAGCAATTATGCGACACATTTCAACCAATGACAGTGCAACATTTAGATCTAAGTTTAAATGGCTAGTCTAGTATTTATTTTGAAAATTTGCTGTGCTTGTAGGACATGGCATTGTGGCAGCAACAGCATCAATACCCAGTAGATACCAGACCATTGTAACTGACAATAGTGACAAAAAAGGGTTTGGAGCACAAGCAAAACGTTTTCACTCCGACTTTGCTATGGTAGGTGTTGATTATCAGTTTGATATATTGTATTAGATAGAATTTTATTTCATGCAGTAATGCTGATTGTAATATTTTAAAAATATATTGCACTTCCAACCTTAGTACATGTTTATGAAAAATGTTGTTGAATTATATTATTACATTAAATCAGTATTACAGTACCAAGAATCAATATATGAATATGCAATACATGTTCTTTTAATCAGATGAAACATTTTGTCACTTTAACAGACAGATGCACCTGGGCCAGGAAGCTATGTGAAACACTCAGCCATAGAAAATAACAGTGCCTCATATTCTAAGAAAGGAACTGGAGGATTTGCATCAAAGGTTAGCAGTGATTTCAAATAGAGAGAAAGCTGTTCCTGAAAAGATTATCATTGAACTATGATTCAATAAAAATCAGAAAATCCTATTATATATGGCATATTTCAAACAGATTCAATTCATAATGCATGTATTGTCTTAAATTTGTAGTCAAAGAAAGGTTTGAAGTATATAGGAACTAGTGCCCCAGGACCGGGTGTCTATGGTATGCCAAGCATGCTGAGGACCCAGAATGATTTCAATCGATCTGAAGTGGGGAGACTCTTCCAAAAACCAATAGCACACTCAACAGAACAGGAAAAGAAAGAGAAACGACCTGCACCTAATCAATATCAAGTAATAATAAATGATATTTACATGTAGTTCATAAAAGTTTGAGAATAGTATATTGGGGAAAATGTGCACAAGTCAATAAAATTTATCAATTATTTTACATTTCATTTACAATTTAGATGGGTACATTTTAATAATTTGTTGAATAACAATAGGAATTGATATATTTTCCATAATTTATTGATATATGCTATAACGAAAAGTATAAGTAAGCTGGAAAATTTTATGATATTCAAGGATAGTCCTTTAAATACAACTATTTATTGGCACAAACACAATTACAGTAATTGGCAAAGGCCCATTGAACATCATTAAATAATGTTTACATAATTTTTATGTAGTCTTAAGTAATTGACTTCTGTATTCAAAACATTCTCTAATAAATTTCACAGTAATTTGAATAACTCCCATTAATACTACATATTTGCTGTTGAAATATTTGATTGTTCATATGCTGTGAACTGCTATTTTACAGGTTTTAAAAGTGCAGATAGGAAAAAGCAATAATGTTTCAGCTGATGCAGCTTTTAAGTCAAAGAGTAAACGAGAACTCATATCTATCAAAGACATAACCAGGAACCCTGCGCCAGGTAAAATAATTCTTGACAAGAAAAAAAAAAAGTTTCGAGAAATTATTTTGGGGTGTTAAAATTTGGTCATGGTATGAAAAATATGCTTGATTTGTAATCACTGTACCTGTCTCTGAATATAAAGAATTTCAGTTCCTGGTTTTCAACATTTATGTATGATATGAAAAGAAAAATTCAAAAAGATTTTGAAAACTATGTACAATATAACATATCCCCCCCCCCCCCCCCCCCAGTTCTTGTTAGTTGCTATTGATTTTAAAATTTCTGGTTACAGGGCATTATTCAGTCAAAGACCATCTCCAACATGAAAGTATCAAAGTACCATTTTCCAGTTTTAAATCAAGATCAAAACGACAAATGCAGCCCAGCCCAGCTCCCGTGAGTGTTTGATATTAATCAGGCAAAGCAGGCAGTAATAATCTGGTTTTTCTTGTACAAACTTGGTACTTTTTCAAATTTCTGCTCAATTCTGAACATGTGATACACACAATAGATTATAATCTCAGGTTACAAATATTTATTTTAGGTACCTGGTCCTGGTGCATATAAACCAAATGAAGCTGTTGAGCCAGCCAAAAAACAGCTTTTCCCGTAAGTATAATGAAAGCGGTATTGAATTTAGCAATATTATATGTAACAGAAATATTTTCTATGCTTAAAAAATGCATAAAAGGCTGTTTGTGATCATTCAATGACATCATAGAAGTCATTAATGTAAACATGATTTAAATTCTGTTATCAATTAGAATGCATCTATAAAATGAAGTTTGTTTAATGTATTTCACAGGAGGAAGCATTATCTATGTATATCAGCTCCTGCCATGCCATTACCAGACACCCCAGCCCAACCTGGTCCAGCTAACTATGATGTTGTCGATTATGAGGGTCCTCCTAAACATTACATGTCCAGTTCTGCATTTGTTTCCACAACCAGTCGATGGACAGGAAATGTATCTGTTGGAGAATTACCTGGTCCAGGTGGGTTTTGTCATAGTGCTCAGGTCAAAATGAATCTCTCCTACAATTTAGATATCCCCAAATGTGAAACTGATTTTGACGATCAATTATTCAGAATACCCACACTTCAATTTACTGTAGTATGTGTTTTTTTCTAATATTAGCCGTGCCGATTAGAGCCTTTTACATGGTTTAACATAAATGAGGTTCATAGAATTTCCAGAATGTGTCATGCAGTCTGATGTGAAACAATTTCAGAAGTAAAAAAAAAATCTTCGATGAGAAACAAAGAGGAAATACAATAACAATAAACTTTAGATTTTTGGAAAATCAGTGTTTATACAGATTCATTTTTATAACTAATATTATTAGTGCAATAAGTTTGCAGATTATAGAAAAATTATCACTCTAGTTTGTATTGCGTGGAAAAGATTACATGATCAAAAAGATAAAAGCCATTTTCAAACTGATTTTTTAGTTTTATTAAGTTCAGTGAACTTTAGTGTTAAGTTGTCAAGGTATACCAGATAGAAATGGACCCAATCAGTGATAAAAAAAAATTATGCTCTAGAATTATTGGCAAAGGAAGCTGTAAACTTCAGTAATATTGATACAGATTAGAACTGCATTAAGACATCCATGTTACCTAGTACCATCCGATTTCATCTCGGAGCTCGTTATGAAGAAAGTTTTTAAGAACAACTGTAGATCATTGTGAATATATGAGAAATGTAGCTTGACAAAATTTGCACGGATTTTCCAATGCTTGCCATGCAAAATAGTTTATTCTCCCCCCCCCCCCCCCCCCCCCCCCCCCCCCCAACACACACACACACAGAAATGAAGTCATTGTTTCGATATTGTGTACACATTATCGTGATACAAAGTGATACAAATCTTGCAAGTTACTGGTCAACAGGGGTGTATTTCATTCACTGAAAATAAGTTCTCCTTTCATGAAACATTCAACTGTTAGTTTCAATAAATGATGTGGAACTGACATTCTTTGTTATGCATATTAACTTCATCTGTGCACTTCAGAATGTCAAATTCAGGAATATTCTTTTCTACAATGAAAAGTTTTCAATAGTCTCTGTATATTCTATTTGGACATTTACAAAAATGATTTTAAATCTTTGTGTCTAAAACAAGAACTAGAGTTTAAGTGTATTGATTTTTGGCCAAGTTGCATAGCAAATCTCGGCTTTTAAATTGGCAAAGAATGGGCGTCTGGGCGGGCGGGTGGGTGGGCGGTGTCCACAATTACCTTGTTTGGTCTTTAACTTTCATACTACTAGGGGCATCTTTGTGAAACTTACATAACATGATCACATCCAAAAGAGGAAGGTTCCTATTTATTTTGAGGTGAAAAGGTCAAAGGTCAAGGTGACTTTGTCACTAAATGCCATAGATTTGAGCTTGTCTGGTCTCTAACTTTCATACTACTTGGTGTGTCTTTGTCAGACTTGCATATTTTGATCACATCCAAAAGAGGAAGGTTCCTATTTATTTTTGAGGCCAAAAGGTCAAGGTCTCTTTTTCACTACGTACTGTAGATTTGAGCTTGCCTCTAACTTTTATACATGTACTTGCTGGTGCATGTTTATCAGACTTCAAATCATGATGACATTCAAGATTCATGTTGCTTTTGAAATCCAAAGGTCAAGGTCATTATCACACTAAATACCTATTGCGGCCATTCAAAGCTTCATAATTATAAACTATATTAAATACGTGCATGTTTTTACTTTGTGAATGCAAGCGTGCATAATTTTCGAAACTGCAACTCAGCCATAGCATCTTTGATGCGTTATAGCGATTTTTTTTTTCAAAATGAACAATGTTTATAATAATTGTCCCCAAAATCTTCTTCCCAGGAGATAAAAATAATTTTTTTTATGACTGACTGTCAGATTTGACAACTAGTGTTGCCCAAGACCTTCTGCTACGTGTATATTGATATTCCAGCACTGGCTTCAAAGAATTCACACCCCTCCATGTAACGTGGTGTTATGACAATCTAATTAAAATCAGATCTTCTCCAACTGTTACACTGGAAGTGTAATGGTTAGAGAAGATCTGATTTTAATTAGATTGGGATCGATATAACAGCAAAATTTTCAAGTTAGTGAAAGCCTCCATTTGATTGGTCGAGTGTGAAAGGTGAAATAACATGACCTAAAACGCATTGCTGTCAGATCCTTCTCCAGTGTAACGGTTAGGGAAGATCTGATTTTAATTAGATAGGTGAATTATAAGACATTGTGTATATAAGCAGTTTATATAAGTGAAATATTTTCTCTTTGTAGCTCATTATCGTCCTGTGGGATCTGGTAAACAGTCATTTATTTACAATGCTGCAGGGAAGTGGATATAGCTCATGAGTCTTTTGAAGCATGAGTGAATGTGACTGATCGACAGTATTAAAAAACTAGTTTGAATAAAACAATACAACAGTTTGAATATACAAAGAAATTGAAACTTTACACAGATTGACATATTGAGAATTTGGTAATCATTTGAATTTGGGATTTTAATTTCATGATTGTCAGAATGAGAGGTAAAATATACATCAGTGTCAGTGGGAAAAGGGCTAGAAGACTGTGTTTCATATAGAATTCTGGGAATGATGGGTAATTTGCATGCTGTCAGATCCAGGATTGATGTCGTTCAGTAAGCTTGTCTGGATTTACAGTCACTCGCATCCACTTCTGGAGGAATTAGTCAGTTTTGTGGAAACAGACACTCTAAGTGCAAAGATCTATTACACCCCTTCATTCTGAATTCAGAGAATCAGAGGTGGTGTAGATTTTCCATTACAGGTATTGATTTTTGGAATATTTAAGGTATAATAGTGTTGTTGATTGTTTGTTTCTCATTATTTTGGCTGTATACCAATATTTTGTTAATAAATAAATGTTAAGATATACTAGTATATGTAATTTCTTTCAAGTAACATATTTGGGGGAGGGAGAAGGGAGTCTTTTTTATATTCACTGTTTTTGTAATTTAAATAACATGTAGAATTCAATTCTTTTAAATTCATTGTTTCGTGATTATTAAAAGTGACTTATGGATTGTTATACATATTATGTATTGATTATGTCCATGTGCATACTAAGGCATGCAGTACAAGTGTGGTGCTATTTAAAGCTATGGTGAGGAATCAAGACCTAAATGAATGCAGGAGATTTTGTCAAAATTGATCATGCTATATAGTGCCTTTTTGTTCAGTATCATGGATGTTTTTTTTATTCCAATCTGAAAAATCATTTATATTAAGCTCTTTTTTTTTTTTTTTTTTTTTTTTTTTTGCCTTCATTTTCACATATTAATCATGTTGTATTTATTTGATAATATTTGAGAAATATTGTATATTTTTACTATGTTGATATTTTGTAATGTATTTGTTAACAACTGTGATAAATCATTTTAAAATAAATGGTGTTATATTTAACATGTTAATTTTATACAAAGTTCATCATTCAATGAAAGCCTGAATGCTAGTATATATTGTGGAGTTATTTTAATGTGTGGATTGCCAAGATTTTACAGATTTGTTTGGAATGTAATTTTATGAGTATGGTTTCCATACATTTCATGAGACATCATATTAGACTGTATTTTGTTTTGGTTTGACGTTTATGCTCAAAACTGATACCCAATGAAATTTAATGAATTGCAAAGTAGGTCTCTTCCCTGATAAAAGTAATAGCGAGCAAAGCTCGCGTCACGAAGCGACGCGACGAGCTCGCTCCAATGATTACACATATGAGTCACGTGATTTGCTCTTCTTCAGCTGAAAAAAGATGAGTATTACCCATAATGCTTCTGGAAAAATGTCGCCGTCACTGCAGTATACTTCATTGACAAACCCGTAATTAAAATAATTAGACTGTTTAGAAAGTACCATAAATCTTTTTAAATTCCAGACAAGCTGCCTCATAGCTTCAAACATTTTGTTTTGCTTGGTTTGAGAGAAGAAGAAAAAACATTACAGCTAATATGACGTCACAATGTAATTTACATCCACCATCTTATATTTCCCGCGTTAAATGAAGAGACGGATAAAATGTCTATAAGTCGTGTTGCAAGATGTTAATGGGCTTCGCTCGTCTCAACGGTCACACCGTCCAACATATTATCTTATTGTGATATAATGTTTGCATCCTTAACCAGCTGTAAACAAAAACTGTAAACCCAGTGTGTTAACAAAGCTGTTAAGAAAACTGAAAAAGGTATGATGCAGTGGATTGAGTGAAAACAAAATTATTTTATTGTAACGTAAATGTGCAACTATCCTTTATATTTGATGATATATGGTTTCTTAGAGATTAAAGAATTACACCTGGGGTGACAGTATTTAAGTTGAAATATCTGGACCATAAGATGTACTATGTTAATATACAATTATGGACTGTTTAACAGAGAGACATAACAAATTATCAGGTTCCATAGATGATCCTTCTCATACCTGATCATCAGTGATGTCTCCCCCACTAAACAGTACATAATAGTTTTATTATCCTTGAGATACATGTAAATGAGTACACTCCGAAAATATGGAAATGGGGTGAGATTGGGGCCTTGATTTTAACGCCATTTTAGGTCCCCAAGAGATGAAAAGGAATTCATCGGGTGCAAACAAGGCTGCTACATGATCCCATCACTGACAACCATAAGGAACATGGGACACACAAATCAGTACGATATTCAACACAAGCTCTTAGATGTGCGAACAATGGATTCTTTGATCCTATTTCCTTCATTTTTGGGGGAATTTTGTACTTGAAACACTCATTGGACAGGAAATTCTATGCTCTATCGGGTGGTGCCATTCATTTTGGGGTGGCACGCACGAATGAGTGGGATATCCAACGCAAGTGTAGCTAAAGTGCCTTAGTAACCTAACTGTGTGGGCTGTGTACAGAATTGTCCCAGCGACCAGGCAAAAGCAGCGGGCTGTAAAATCGGGCATGTGGCGTGTGTGATATGTATGGACGTAGGTGTCTGGGATGAAATATTGATGCAAGTTTGACGCGAATGCTAAGATAATTGAGATAGATGAGTACACCCCCTAAATACGACACCGGAAATGAGGTGAGATCGGGGCCTTAATTCTAACGCCATTTAAAGTCACAAAGAGATCAAAGGGGATTCGTCCGGTGCGCCGAAGCCTGCTTACTGGTGCCATGGCCGAAAACCGCGTGAAAATCGCTTTGTAAATGAGTTTTAGACGTTTCATTGAAAATAAGTGACAACAATGGAGTTTTTCTATTGTGACGTCATAGTCGTCTCTTAGATGTGTGAACAATGGTTACTAAGAAGAACTGGGTGGGATTCTTTCATTGAACGCATTTCTTTCATTTTGGGGGGAATTTCGTACTTGAAACACTCATTGGACAGGAAATTCTATGCTCTATCGGGTGGTGCCATTCATTTTGGGGGTGGCACGCACGAATGAGTGGGATATCCAACGCAAGTGTAGCTAAAGTGCCTTAGTAACCTAACTGTGTGGGCTGTGTACAGAATTGTCCCAGCGACCAGGCAAAAGCAGCGGGCTGTAAAATCGGGCATGTGGCGTGTGTGATATGTATGGGCGTAGGTGTCTGGGATGGAATATCGATGCAAGTTTGACATGAATGCTGAGATAATTGAGATAGATGAGCACACCCCCTAAATACGACACCGGAAATGAGGTGAGATCGGGGCCTTAATTCTAACGCCATTTAAAGTCACAAAGAGATCAAAGGGGATTCGTCCGGTGCGCCGAAGCCTGCTTACTGGTGCCATGGCCGAAAACCGCGTGAAAATCGCTTTGTAAATGAGTTTTAGGCGTTTCATTGAAAATAAGTGACAACAATGGAGTTTTTCTATTGTGACGTCATAGTCGTCTCTTAGATGTGTGAACAATGGTTACTAAGAAGAACTGGGTGGGATTCTTTCATTGAACGCATTTCTTTCATTTTTGGGGGAATTTCGTACTTGAAACACTCATTGGACAGGAAATTCTATGCTCTATCGGGTGGTGCCATTCATTTTGGGGGTGGCACGCACGAATGAGTGGGATATCCAACGCAAGTGTAGCTAAAGTGCCTTAGTAACCTAACTGTGTGGGCTGTGTACAGAATTGTCCCAGCGACCAGGCCAAAGCAGCGGGCTGTAAAATCGGGCATGTGGCGTGTGTGATATGTATGGGCGTAGGTGTCTGGGATGGAATATCGATGCAAGTTTGACACGAATGCTGAGATAATTGAGATAGATGAGCACACCCCCTAAATACGACACCGGAAATGAGGTGAGATCGGGGCCTTAATTCTAACGCCATTTAAAGTCACAAAGAGATCAAAGGGGATTCGTCCGGTGCGCCGAAGCCTGCTTACTGGTGCCATGGCCGAAAACCGCGTGAAAATCGCTTTGTAAATGAGTTTTAGGCGTTTCATTGAAAATAAGTGACAACAATGGAGTTTTTCTATTGTGACGTCATAGTCGTCTCTTAGATGTGTGAACAATGGTTACTAAGAAGAACTGGGTGGGATTCTTTCATTGAACGCATTTCTTTCATTTTTGGGGGAATTTCGTACTTGAAACACTCATTGGACAGGAAATTCTATGCTCTATCGGGTGGTGCCATTCATTTTGGGGGTGGCACGCACGAATGAGTGGGATATCCAACGCAAGTGTAGCTAAAGTGCCTTAGTAACCTAACTGTGTGGGCTGTGTACAGAATTGTCCCAGCGACCAGGCAAAAGCAGCGGGCTGTAAAATCGGGCATGTGGCGTGTGTGATATGTATGGGCGTAGGTGTCTGGGATGGAATATCGATGCAAGTTTGACACGAATGCTGAGATAATTGAGATAGATGAGCACACCCCCTAAATACGACACCGGAAATGAGGTGAGATCGGGGCCTTAATTCTAACGCCATTTAAAGTCACAAAGAGATCAAAGGGGATTCGTCCGGTGCGCCGAAGCCTGCTTACTGGTGCCATGGCCGAAAACCGCGTGAAAATCGCTTTGTAAATGAGTTTTAGGCGTTTCATTGAAAATAAGTGACAACAATGGAGTTTTTCTATTGTGACGTCATAGTCGTCTCTTAGATGTGTGAACAATGGTTACTAAGAAGAACTGGGTGGGATTCTTTCATTGAACGCATTTCTTTCATTTTGGGGGGAATTTCGTACTTGAAACACTCATTGGACAGGAAATTCTATGCTCTATCGGGTGGTGCCATTCATTTTGGGGGTGGCACGCACGAATGAGTGGGATATCCAACGCAAGTGTAGCTAAAGTGCCTTAGTAACCTAACTGTGTGGGCTGTGTACAGAATTGTCCCAGCGACCAGGCAAAAGCAGCGGGCTGTAAAATCGGGCATGTGGCGTGTGTGATATGTATGGGCGTAGGTGTCTGGGATGGAATATCGATGCAAGTTTGACATGAATGCTGAGATAATTGAGATAGATGAGCACACCCCCTAAATACGACACCGGAAATGAGGTGAGATCGGGGCCTTAATTCTAACGCCATTTAAAGTCACAAAGAGATCAAAGGGGATTCGTCCGGTGCGCCGAAGCCTGCTTACTGGTGCCATGGCCGAAAACCGCGTGAAAATCGCTTTGTAAATGAGTTTTAGGCGTTTCATTGAAAATAAGTGACAACAATGGAGTTTTTCTATTGTGACGTCATAGTCGTCTCTTAGATGTGTGAACAATGGTTACTAAGAAGAACTGGGTGGGATTCTTTCATTGAACGCATTTCTTTCATTTTTGGGGGAATTTCGTACTTGAAACACTCATTGGACAGGAAATTCTATGCTCTATCGGGTGGTGCCATTCATTTTGGGGGTGGCACGCACGAATGAGTGGGATATCCAACGCAAGTGTAGCTAAAGTGCCTTAGTAACCTAACTGTGTGGGCTGTGTACAGAATTGTCCCAGCGACCAGGCAAAAGCAGCGGGCTGTAAAATCGGGCATGTGGCGTGTGTGATATGTATGGGCGTAGGTGTCTGGGATGGAATATCGATGCAAGTTTGACATGAATGCTGAGATAATTGAGATAGATGAGCACACCCCCTAAATACGACACCGGAAATGAGGTGAGATCGGGGCCTTAATTCTAACGCCATTTAAAGTCACAAAGAGATCAAAGGGGATTCGTCCGGTGCGCCGAAGCCTGCTTACTGGTGCCATGGCCGAAAACCGCGTGAAAATCGCTTTGTAAATGAGTTTTAGGCGTTTCATTGAAAATAAGTGACAACAATGGAGTTTTTCTATTGTGACGTCATAGTCGTCTCTTAGATGTGTGAACAATGGTTACTAAGAAGAACTGGGTGGGATTCTTTCATTGAACGCATTTCTTTCATTTTTGGGGGAATTTCGTACTTGAAACACTCATTGGACAGGAAATTCTATGCTCTATCGGGTGGTGCCATTCATTTTGGGGGTGGCACGCACGAATGAGTGGGATATCCAACGCAAGTGTAGCTAAAGTGCCTTAGTAACCTAACTGTGTGGGCTGTGTACAGAATTGTCCCAGCGACCAGGCAAAAGCAGCGGGCTGTAAAATCGGGCATGTGGCGTGTGTGATATGTATGGGCGTAGGTGTCTGGGATGGAATATCGATGCAAGTTTGACATGAATGCTGAGATAATTGAGATAGATGAGCACACCCCCTAAATACGACACCGGAAATGAGGTGAGATCGGGGCCTTAATTCTAACGCCATTTAAAGTCACAAAGAGATCAAAGGGGATTCGTCCGGTGCGCCGAAGCCTGCTTACTGGTGCCATGGCCGAAAACCGCGTGAAAATCGCTTTGTAAATGAGTTTTAGACGTTTCATTGAAAATAAGTGACAACAATGGAGTTTTTCTATTGTGACGTCATAGTCGTCTCTTAGATGTGCGAACAATGGTTACTAAGAAGAACTGGGTGGGATTCTTTCATTGAACGCATTTCTTTCATTTTTGGGGGAATTTCGTACTTGAAACACTCATTGGACAGGAAATTCTATGCTCTATCGGGTGGTGCCATTCATTTTGGGGGTGGCACGCACGAATGAGTGGGATATCCAACGCAAGTGTAGCTAAAGTGCCTTAGTAACCTAACTGTGTGGGCTGTGTACAGAATTGTCCCAGCGACCAGGCAAAAGCAGCGGGCTGTAAAATCGGGCATGTGGCGTGTGTGATATGTATGGGCGTAGGTGTCTGGGATGGAATATCGATGCAAGTTTGACACGAATGCTGAGATAATTGAGATAGATGAGCACACCCCCTAAATACGACACCGGAAATGAGGTGAGATCGGGGCCTTAATTCTAACGCCATTTAAAGTCACAAAGAGATCAAAGGGGATTCGTCCGGTGCGCCGAAGCCTGCTTACTGGTGCCATGGCCGAAAACCGCGTGAAAATCGCTTTGTAAATGAGTTTTAGGCGTTTCATTGAAAATAAGTGACAACAATGGAGTTTTTCTATTGTGACGTCATAGTCGTCTCTTAGATGTGTGAACAATGGTTACTAAGAAGAACTGGGTGGGATTCTTTCATTGAACGCATTTCTTTCATTTTTGGGGGAATTTCGTACTTGAAACACTCATTGGACAGGAAATTCTATGCTCTATCGGGTGGTGCCATTCATTTTGGGGGTGGCACGCACGAATGAGTGGGATATCCAACGCAAGTGTAGCTAAAGTGCCTTAGTAACCTAACTGTGTGGGCTGTGTACAGAATTGTCCCAGCGACCAGGCAAAAGCAGCGGGCTGTAAAATCGGGCATGTGGCGTGTGTGATATGTATGGGCGTAGGTGTCTGGGATGGAATATCGATGCAAGTTTGACATGAATGCTGAGATAATTGAGATAGATGAGCACACCCCCTAAATACGACACCGGAAATGAGGTGAGATCGGGGCCTTAATTCTAACGCCATTTAAAGTCACAAAGAGATCAAAGGGGATTCGTCCGGTGCGCCGAAGCCTGCTTACTGGTGCCATGGCCGAAAACCGCGTGAAAATCGCTTTGTAAATGAGTTTTAGGCGTTTCATTGAAAATAAGTGACAACAATGGAGTTTTTCTATTGTGACGTCATAGTCGTCTCTTAGATGTGTGAACAATGGTTACTAAGAAGAACTGGGTGGGATTCTTTCATTGAACGCATTTCTTTCATTTTTGGGGGAATTTCGTACTTGAAACACTCATTGGACAGGAAATTCTATGCTCTATCGGGTGGTGCCATTCATTTTGGGGGTGGCACGCACGAATGAGTGGGATATCCAACGCAGGTGTAGCTAGGAGTTTTTCTATTGTGACGTCATAGTCGTCTCTTAGATGTGTGAACAATGGTTACTAAGAAGAACTGGGTGGGATTCTTTCATTGAACGCATTTCTTTCATTTTTGGGGGAATTTCGTACTTGAAACACTCATTGGACAGGAAATTCTATGCTCTATCGGGTGGTGCCATTCATTTTGGGGTGGCACGCACGAATGAGTGGGATATCCAACGCAAGTGTAGCTAAAGTGCCTTAGTAACCTAACTGTGTGGGCTGTGTACAGAATTGTCCCAGCGACCAGGCAAAAGCAGCGGGCTGTAAAAACGGACATGTGGCGTGTGTGATATGTATGGGTGTAGGTGTCTAGGATGAAATATCGATGCAAGTTTGACGCTAATGCTGAGATAGATGAGCACACCCCCTAAATACGACACCGGGAATGAGGTGAGATCGGGGCCTTAATTCTAACACCATTTAAAGCCACAAAGAGATAAAAAGGGATTCGTCCGGTTCTCCGAAGCCTGCTTACTGATGTCCTGGCTGAAAAGCGTGTGAATTTTTCTATTTTGACGTCATAGTCGTCAGTTACGTGCTATGATACGCTAGCTTTGTCTAGACACTGTCTTCCCAATCGGAACTCCTCGAATGTCTCGCGCACTCAACATAATGCGCGAGACATTCGAGGAGTTCCGATTGACTGTCTTCCAACGAGTTTGATTTAGGCGATTACTTGCCTCGTGTACAGCACATATTAATATTACGATTGTAACATCGAATGTTTGAATGCTTTTGTGAATATGTTTTGACGGTCTCATCACAGGGGCTCGGTTGTCAGATATTGAAGTTTTGTATTATTTGTTCTTGAATAATATATAAATAAAATCCACCACCTAAACCCGCTCTTTTTGTCGTTTTAAAATTTTATATCATATGTACATTTATAAAAGTAATTTACATTTTTTTTTTTTAACGGCGAAAAGAGCGGGGTTTTTTGGCGGATTTTATTTGAAATTTTATTCAAGAACAAATAATATCTGACAACCGAGCCCCTCTGGGTGTCATTACTTTTGATACTGTAGTTAGTCGTATTTTGTTAAACTGGGCTTACCTCGTGTACCCGTGTTCTCTGTTTACGTTGTGACGACATTTTCCCATAATGCATAGCGCATATTGTGCACAAGTTATTTCTTTAAAATAACATTATAGCTAATTGTTTTATAGGCAATGATATTTAATTATGGTGTTTAATTTACTTATTTTTTAATATTATAGTGTGGGAATACTTAGTGTGGGAAAGGGGGAGGTACCTTTTTACGTGACACATTTGTTGAACGCGTTTCATGATGTCACGATATGCAACGTAAACTTGTGCCAATTTCTACCCAGAGTTATCGTTCCTTGCACTCACATATACAGAGGTATATCAATTTACCTCAAATCTAGGAAAACTTTTCAATAGAATAATCCATACTAGGGTACTTGAATTTGTAAACTCTATGTCACTGATATAAAGCGAAAATCAAATTGTTTTTCAAAGAAAATTGTAGAACATCAGACCACTTGTTCTCTATATAAAAACAATAATTGACCATTACAAAAACAAAAAGTATATGCTGCTTTTATTGATCTTAGAAAAGCATTTGACACTCTATGGAGATTATGTTTATTTTATAAACTCCTTGAATCTGATATTTTCCAAATATTGTTTAATATTCTATTTTCCATGTATAGTATAGCACAATGAGTAGAATCAAATTTTCTGATGGATTAGTGATGTATTCAATTCTGAATGTGGTGTCAAACAAGGGGATGTTACTCTTCAATGTATTTGTTGATGGTATTGTCAATGACTTGAAAAATGGAAAATGTGACCCTGTACAAGTAAACAATGTTCATGCAAATTGTCTGTTATATGCTGGTGATATTGTAATCTTTTCTGAAAGCAAAAGTGGCTTACAGACCAGCCTTGATATTCTAGTAACTAATGTTTAAATTGGAAACTGCAAGTCATTGTAGATAAATATAAAGTTTTAATATTTAACTCTAATGGCAAACCTCAAGGGAAGGCTATTAATGGCACATCGTCGCAAACCACGTGTCATTGTAGATGTTGTAATGCTTGCAATACTGGTTTGATTGAGGATGAAATTCATTTTCTTGTTCAAAGTAAATTTTATCATTCCAAGCTAAGAAACACCTACCTTAGCAATATTTATGATATAATAATGAAAAATATTACTCTCGACAATGAAAGATACATGTTACAAGTATATTTAAACAGTGATATGTGATAAACATAAAATCTTTAAAATTACTGCGAAATTTATTAGAGACTGTTTTGTTTTGAATATAGAAGTCAACTAAGACTACCTAAGAATTATGTAAACATTATCTAATGATGTTCAATGGGCCTTGCCAATCATTGTAATTGTGTTTGTGCCAATGAATATTTGTATTTGTATACATATATGTATATCTCTGTCAACGTCTCAAAATAAGCAATGTTATTCCACATGTAAATCCACTTTTTTACGGCTAATAAAACTAAGAACTACTTTATGAAATATCGGGGAAATGTAGGACAAGCAACTATTTGTAGTTTTTTGCCCCCATTACTGTGTATTCTTCGTGTACAGTCTATGTATAGAACAACCCAAGGGACCGGTCAATATTTATTGGGGAATTGGGACCGGTGCAAAATGCAATAGAACTCGCATTTATTTTGACTTACATACTGATAGGACTCAACTTTTTAAATTTTCAACACTGATAGGACAGCTAATTTTTTTTTTATGTATCAATGAACAAAAAGTATTATAAAGTATTTCAAACTTTAATTCAACTATCTTACAAACAATTATATACTGAATTGTATGCATGCTTTATTTCATGTCCAAGTTGAATATAGTAGAGACAATTTGCAATAAAATACTGGACCTTTGAATTTTTTAAATATTAAAACATGTAATTAAAAATCACAAAAGAAGTATTCAGCTGTAAATAACATTATACATGTAAGTTTTGCATGGAGTATGGATTTCAATCATAGGAAATGGAAATGGTGTATCATGTTGGTCGTAACTCGAAGGATACAGGCCAGAATTTAACTAAAGTCTAAACACATTTTTAATAATTTGATAGTTTGCCAATACAGCCTATCATTGGGTCAAATGCTGTCGGGCTGATTTGTTTCATACCGATTGTTAGGCCGTTCTTGGCACACTGAGTTTGACTACGGATAACTCCGTTTACCTGATCAATATATAGGGCTCACGGTGGGTGTGACCGGTCGACAGGGGATGCTTACTCCTAGGCTGTTCCCACCTCTAGTATGTCCAGGGGTCCGTATTTGCCCAACTCTCTATTTTGTATTGCTTATAGGAGTTTTGAGATTGATAACTGTTCGTTATCTTCACCTTTCATCCTCATGTATTTACAAAAATAAAATTTACTTCTCATATGTACATTCTACTTTCATTTCTGTGGGAATTCCCAGTCGTTAAAATAGACGTACTATATTTATTTCGCTATATTTATTAGTTTTATACGCGCGCTGTTTACAACTGCATTACAGTCATGAGGAAATGGCTATCATAGCAATTAGTAGAGACATTGAAAATGTAATTATAGAAATATGCATTGGCTTTGTACTAAAATTCAAGTAATATCGCATTAGTTAAAAAAAAAAAAAAAACGCAATAAATTAGCGTGCGCAAGATCTAAGCTATACATTCCAAGCTATATTAAAATGGTCAGTTCTCCCTCCTTCACCTTCATCGATCCCGTTTTTATCATAGATTCTTTAATTTATTGAAATGGATGTACCCAACAACTGTATTCACCGTATGAAAAACTTGCAAGTGAGGATGGAAAGGGTAAACAGAAAAGTGGGGCTGGAGGAAGATTAAAAGGGAGAAAGTGGGAAAGAAGAAGTAGGGGTGAAATTTTAAAAGTCTTATGCACGTGCTCACCGCAAAGTGTTAACATTATATATATTACTTGGATGATAAAATAAACTCGTTTATATAGATGATTTAGTAAGTATGCTCCGGACTGTGGTGCAGTCACGAGGGCATGGTAAATTTACTGGGTGGATATGGGGATCCACTTCAAACAGTGCTGCACGTCTACGAGCTTTAACTTTGAGAAAATAGGTGTGTAACCCTTATTAGTCTGATTACGCTATGCATTTTTAAAATTCTTTTAGGGTTAGGGTTAGGGTCAATATTGTGCTACGAAGTATGTGATAATGAATAGGGGTTCGATATACAACAGTGGACTGGCATCAAAATATCACGTTCATTTACATTTTAAATCATAATATATCATAAACACGAAACCTCTTTTGCAGGGATGACCATTTCTACCTCTTCATCCTTCCTCTTTCATCTCTCTCTCTCTCTCTCTCTCTCTCTCTCTCTCTCTCTCTCTCTCTCTCTCTCTTAATCCGACAAGGATTCCTAAATTAACAGACTGTATATATCTAGGTAAAATGATGCAATACAATATCATGATAACAAATGCATGGTGCAGATATTAATAATTCAGATAATTTGAAAATTGCTTCGTAAACTGTGTATGATGTGTATCACGTTATTCTGGACATTATCTTTCCTACAATAAATAGTTCTAAATAAATAAATCTGATGATATTACTAAAACAATTACATAAAATTGTATCTGTATTTAAAACTTGTAATGACCAATGTTACACTTTCCACAGTTTAATAATAAAAAAGGGGGGAGGGGCAACTATCTAGGCCACCCATTCGAGCCTACGTTCTGCACGACCTACATTCTTCCATCGTAACAAGTAAATCCCTACGCGTTCGTCGTAAAACGTATTACTCCGCGTGCACCTTATCTGACACCGGTGGTTGATCGGGGTCGGAAAGAAGCCACTAGTTTGGATGTGTTGTGATGTATTAGATATATATAAGGTGTTTTTTTAACTTTTACTATGCAGATGTTTTGGATTATATACAAAGTGGATCTTCTGTTCGGGATAATTTGATATCTCACCTGGTCGTTTCATCAGGTGTGTAAGTGGAAGATCGTTTTCGAAAACGTAAACAAACATGGCTTCGAAGTGTCGCAAGTTCGAGCCCAATATTTTCAACAAATTGAAGTGCCAGGCTTGTTTCGGTGCCAAGGATGCGCATTCTGCAGAAGCTTTACATAACAATAAAGTGAGTATCTCATGCTGATTTCATTCATTCACTACAAACCGCGGCTCATATTGAGACACCTAGTTCTCGGGGTAGGTGTAGGTATGCCTAGTGCAAACTCCTGTGTACAATTCAGAGCTTGATGACAGATATATGTGTATTTTGTCGTTAATGATCAGTTAAAACTTATATGTTTCTCATGAAAAAAGTATGCTGCATATCGATATGGTATACACGTTTGGCAAAGCATGCATCTGCATAGCTCTTTGATATTAATAAAAACTCAACTTTCGGTTTTTATTTATCCAGCAAAGTTGTGATTTAGAAAACTATTCCATCCTCTTTGATAGGGTGTAGATTACTCGTGCACAATGCAAACTCGTTGGACAGTGGACATCAAACGTACACCCCTAAGTGTATTAATAGTTAACAGAGTAAATTTCATTGCTAATTTATAAAATTTACCTTTTATCATACGTGTCAGAGGTACTTTCAATTCATGATTATGCCATATTGTGCAACTTCTCAGATTGTGCTAGTTCCTGAAAACATAAATTGCACTGTAACAGTTAGGGAATTTTATACCCCCCATTACTAATGCTGTCACAGCTATACTTTGTATCTAGTGGATATTTAATGTGGAAACGCATCACTTAGGCTTGTTGACTCCCCATGCTTGAGGTCTCAATTATAATTTTCCTATTGTAAAATTAAAACTGGGTGAGGCAGACGATTATAATTGCTTTGATGCACTGAATATGGGAATCTGACCCACATTCCTTCAATAATTGATAAATAGGACTGCTCCCGTTACAAATTACAAATTGTTTTGCTAACCATGTTGTCATACCAGCATGCCATCCATGCCATGGAGGTTACAAATGTAGTGCATCACCTTTAATATTTTGTGCTGTAAATTCCAAGCAATTTTTTTCCACGACAGTGTGTTATAAAGTACTGCAGGTGATGGAATATTTGAAGTAGAGATGCAAATTCATTATGAAATTTCTTGCAGCTGATATTTGTACCTGCATCATGTACTGCAATACTTTTGTTGCTGATCGTTCCATTTTGTTAAATACTAGAAAGTAGATTTGCAGGAACACAAAAAGATGCCTATCAGTAAGGTTTGATATTTCACAGTTGGTGGTATATTTTCCATTTATTGGGCAACCCAAACTCCTGGTGGTAAAACTCAGAATTTTATGCTAAATTTGAACCAGATGGTGTATGTGCATCACAATGAAACTGCAATCACAAAGAAAGTTAATAAATTAATATTTCTTTTTTGGATGTCAGGCACAAAAAAGATGCAACTGACACACACAAGTATCCTTACTCCCATAACAAAAAATATATGGATCAGCAGATTTACATCTGTTCTGTGTTTGCACTGCTTCACCCTAAAAGAGAGACAACGCGGACATATGTTGCGTATGAAATAGATTTTGTGGTTTGCGTATTTCAAGATGCATATATATTTACTTCCTATGTACACTGTAGCTTGTGTGACAAGTTCTGATTGGTTATCAAGCAGGGTGTAATTTCCAATAATACACCCTGCTAAAGTGGGGAGGGTATAAAACATGTCATCATAATGCATTGTTTCTTTACATTAAAAGATAAAAAAAAAAAAAAAAATATTGTTTGCTCTGTAGAACATTATTGAGCATGATTCAATGTATTGTGATGTCACATTATTTGAACATGTGGCTTATAAAACATGTTTTTTAAAATATCTGACATTGAATTTCCTTATAATAATTACATGTAATATAATTGGGTTACATAGGAAATGAATTTGTTATCCAGTTCCAAGTAAGCCTCAAAGTGTATGGAAAAACCTGGGGGTAAATCCTGTAAACTATTAGTTGAACCTGAATATGTTTAGGTGATTTCCAGACTGAATGTTGCTAGTGTCCACAGATAAGTGTTGACCTTATGCCACAAAATAAATTCATCAGCTGTAAGAGAATTCAAGAGAGAGAGAGAAATTGAATTGCAAGAACTTGATATCACATGCTAGTTGACAGTGATGTAGTTAATCTTTGAATACAATAGAATTTAGCTTTCTTTTTTTTTCAAATAAGGGCCCTTTTGAATATTGTCTATTATATACAGCAGACATGATTCAGACAGTACAATATACAGGTATGCAAAAATTAAAGCTTGAAAAGGATGAAAATATATATGAACTAAGTATGTGTTATTTTTCACATTATAACCTCTTTTCATGTGTTTAATTATACATACAATATTGTAGTACCATAATGCAAAACAGATTACTTTGTAATTTTAAAAACTTGGAGGCTGCCCAGGGGCAAATGTACTGGTACTTATATATGTTATATATGCATAAGTATGTAGGGTTATATGCTAAAGTATGTCAGAAGTAGAAAACTGTTAGGACATTTAATGACTCAGATTTGCGAATGTGTCATGTATATATAATGACCAATGTTATGAAAAATATGAAATTGTCAAATTTTTGGGAAGATCTTACCCTTCTTCAGGACAACAGAATATTTACATAGATATGGAAACTAGATAAATAAAATAAAAATGCAAACTTGGCACTAAAACTAAACTACAGAAGCTGAGAACAAACAGGACATGCATACATGTAGATACATACCTATATACATGTATGTACATATATATCCCATTAACAATATTACAATATATATATATACAAAATATTAAAATGGTTCCACTAATTAGTTCAATAACAACAGAAAGAATCTCAACATTCTTGCATTTAATTTGTCCTCATTATTAGATAAGCACTAAGATACCACAGTGCCCTGTGTAATATTAAATTCAAATTATCTTTTTTTCCCAAAGTGTGGAATATTTTGCACATTCAAAAAGTATACATATATATAATTCATCTTTAACAGACTCAAGGAACATTTGTCAGTACAACTAGTCTACATCAATTCACGTTAATTTATGCAGCACTTGAGCTTTTTAAAAAAAAAAAAACGCAGTTAAAACTACACAGCAAATGAAAATTCATACATGTACTGTCTATTCTGCCAAGATCACATTTAACAGCTTTGACTCTGAGATATATAGCAGATACATTTCATTTCAAATCTCTGCTAGCTTTTTTTTTTTTATTGATGTAAGAAATGTTGACATCCGACAATGAGATGGATAGTATTTGACACCTGGTAACTTGTTTACAGTTCTCCTTGAATGACATTGGTAATCATATCTTGACGTTGTTCTGTATGCAGGCAACTATGAAGTGAAGATAGCCCTGAAAGCTCCATTATCTTCTAATTATTCATAGTTTGTATAGAGGGGTGACTTTATGCATGTAGTAGTTACCAAAAGGATGACATTCTAGTTTTCACCATGCATGTCAACATGCAAAAATGTATTTTTAAAAGCGATTGGGTCAGTATTAGGGTGACAAGCTTTACAGCACACTTTCAGAGTGATTGCCTTGAAAAGGACACCCTGGCTCGAGGCTAAGATTTGTGAGCTGTCATGTCTTTCTGTTTGAAGTTGTTTTATTGACAACTTGGACTGAACACAATCTGAAAACATTTAGGTACATAGTTTGAACAGAAACCTTGACAAAAGAGGTCTTTTGCAGTGCATATTGGAAAGATAATGATGTTTTCTCTTTAAAATCCAGAATAGAAGAGAAGATAAAACAGGGGCTCATAAAGTTAGTTTTGGAATGCATTCAGGAGTCAGTTGGATGTTATCTCTGCATTGTTTGAAGGCCAAACTGAAAATTATTGTGTTTCCGCAAACCCAACTGACCTTGAATTATACCTTCTACCCAATAATTTTTTTTTTGTATTTTGTAACTTATTGTTTGAGAGATCATTGAATGAACAATTGTTTGAGATTTGACACTTGTATTTACTTCATTATAGGCAATTTATTTCAAAGTATATTTAAAGTTGTGTTAATATTGAAAAATGAACCTTAATATATATATATACCTGCAACTTCATGGACAGGGCTCGAAATTAACATATGTCCATCAGTCTGTTACTGGTTAAAGGTCTGGCGGACTGACATACATTTGTTTTAGACAGTCTGATGGGACTGGTTAATTTTTTAAAGCATCATTTTAGAAAATATACTTATGGAATCTTGTACATGGATTTGGCATTCCTCTGTAGATATCAAACAAACTCAAACTCGGTTAGTAAATATAGATTTCATAAGTGTTACAATATTGTCTGAGGCATATTGAGTTAGATTCCATTATTTCATTGAATAACATTAACAAAATATGTTTGATTACTTCTGGAAAATTCCGATGGACTGGTAAATTTTTCTGCGGACTGGTTGAAATTATACCCTATCAGTCCGGCTGGACTGGTGATGTAAAAAGTTAGCTTCGGGCCCTGATGGAGATTGTGTACTCTACAGTTGGAGGAAAAATATGATTTATTTCCTACTGACCTACCCAAATTTTGACCTGGGTGTAAGCAGAAAAACACAAATTTTAAATTTGTGGCCTTAGACTATAATAAAAAAAAATACGCTGAATTCTGCTAGCCAAGGATATTTAACATTCTTTCAGTATATGTTTACAAGTTAGAGAGAGAGAGGGAAACCATAAGTATTGTACCAGATTTTTTTTATTATTCTGGATTATTAAAAATGATGAATCTTTCAACATCTAAATGATTTTAAATAATCATAGTACCCATGCATTTCAACATGATGAAAGCAAACATTCACCCTCCCAGACACAGATGAAGCCGACCATAAAGTGATCTTGTATAGCCACAAGCCTCTGGCTCAGAAGTAATGAATATTTGTACTACGTACATGCTGATTAGGAGAACAAACTTGCACATGGCCTCTCTCATTGAAACGTACATATGTCTGTAACCCTAACTGACCGATAAGCTAGTTTTGATTGATGTAAATAAAATTGATATTGCATAATATTTGGATTATAGCTATAGTGCATATATTGTGCATTAGGGTGGGCTATTTAGATTGTTTAGCTAATGCTAATAAATGATGACTTTATTGTGTACGTTACTATTTTAAGTTCAAATATAAAGAGTATTTAGTAGTTGTAATAAATTTGTAATTTGGGAAATCAATAATGAGATGCATTTATATTTAGGCTGATTTCAGTTGGTGCCAATTGATTATGGACATTCCTAGCTGTTTGTTCTGTTTTCGGGTGTGCTAGTATTTTTTTTTTTTTTTTTTTGTGTGTGTGTGTGTGCTGTACATGATATGGACATTCCTGTTTGTTCAGTTTTCGGGTGTGCTAGTATAATCAGTTTCTTTTTTTTTTTTCTTTTCTTTTTTTGTGCTGTACATGATATGGACATTCCTGTTTGTTCTGTTTTCGGGTGTGCTTGTTATTTTAGGTAAGTTGCCTAACCTGTGAAATATTTTATGCTAATTCAGGTGTAAAATAGTAAAATATATTATCCACAAACAAGATCTGATGACCAGATATTCAGCAGATTAGTGTAGGTGTGAATTATAATACCACAAGTCCATGAAGAAATGGAACATTCCTGGGATTCTTGTACACATAACACAATGACTCAATGATATTAGATGGGCTAACCAATTAATTATGCATTTGGGAAGAGTTTTACAATATTCAGAAAAATGTATTGAATGTGAGCCCAATTAAGTCATATTGAGAGGGGGGAGAAATGACTCCGGAGTCCGGAAAAGCTAGTTATGCATTGGTCATTTTGTCAGGAGTCTTAGTTTTTTAAGGATCCTATATTTTGATTACCTTGCTTCAATCATATAGTGACTTAAATTAATTAACAGCCACAAACCAGGTCATTATCAGGGTTTTCCATCAATACTATCCATTACTGATTTAGATGTTAAGATGCAAGTTTTAATTTGGAAATGGAGTTTACTATATGTATGCCCATAGTCTATATGTCTTGATATCTTATATATGAATTCAATTGCTGTCGTTCATGAGACGTGTGAGGCAAATCCAAGTTTTTAGGTTGTAATTCATACCAGATATGAGACAAGTACAGTTGTAGGCCCCTAGGGCAAGTTTATGATTGAACACAAGCTCTAAGTCTGATTATCTGGTGTATTCAGAAGTCTATTTCAGTACTCTGACAATCAATGACCATGATGTGTGTGGTAACAGTCTTCTTAAGGACAAGGCCTGATTGTGGCAAATATATTTTGCATGTACCTGTTGGAACAGTGTATACTATTAATGGGTGACATGCTGTCAACTCAGCAGACATGAAATTTACTGGTA
>NC_079167.1:91810616-91838116 GCF_947568905.1 Ostrea edulis
ATATTGTTCCTTGTGCTGTTAATTAGAGTTGTAGGTTGAATTATTGATAAATCCAGCTGTAAAACACTGCCATGGTAATTGAAATGAATCCAGAGTTCAAAGGGTGAATGGGGGTCACACAAGAGGGTCATTCAAGTTTATGTCAGAAGTATTTTGTGATGTGCTTATTGCTTTTGTATGAGTTTATGAATGTACACTGTATGAAAAGTGAGTGTAGTGTAAACTTAATAATATTAAAAAATGAAGTGGAAATGTATAAAATAACATAAGTAAAATATAAGCAGACTCTATTGGTATATATGATATATACATATGATGATAATATAGGCATGAATATGATTAAGAAGTATATAAAGCATACAAAGGAATTATATCATTTACTCTATGTGTGATTTCTAATACCCCAGACATAAAGAAATGACATTATTGATCTCAACTGTGTCAACATAAAATACCTATATTATCTGTTTATGTTTTATTAATTTTTTGATGTCATTTCTTGCACGTCTTTGACAAGATTCTATATGATTACTAGGTGGCATGATGTTCTGCAAGTCTTCCCAGGCCGACTTACCAAATCCAAGAACCGAAGATTTACCATGCCTATATTTAGCAACAAGGAAAACGTCCAGGTAAATGTACAATCTTCTTGAAAAGATTTCAATAAACTTTGAAATGAAATATACTTAGTAATTTTAAAGACTCGTCTTGAGAAATAGCAATGAAAACAGACCAAGCCATTCGGCTTGATATTTACACAGTTGAATATTAACTTAATGAGTTTATGCAGATTCTCTAGTTTGGTTTATATGATTAATCAGAATAGACATATAGGATGTCCTGACTCCTGTAAGCCCTTCTTTTCTCCATTTTGACAAAAACTTTTATTCTAATTTGATTAGATATACCATACTTCTTTCCCCCGTATAAAAATCTCGGTACACATTTTCTTGTAGCCAGCACCATCTAGACTACCAAGTGCAAGTAGCATCACAGAACCAGAGACCCTTATAAATGGAAGATTCAACGTAGAGAAAGTCAAACCCAAAGAACAACAATTCTCCACATACAGGGGTGTCCGAAACATGAAGCACAAGACAGACAAACATTATCAGGAGGGTCTACGAAAAAGCAGCAGTTTACACGATCTGTCTTCTGCAGAAATGGACAAAGAAGTAACAAGAGACTTGGCAGAAACTCGATATTTAAGCCGCTCCGGTGATCGCTTAGATAGCGTAAGTGGGTCTAGTGAAACATACAAGTCAAATGTTGCACGAGTCTTGTCCGATTCAAATTATATCAATAATCCTTACTTTACAATACCTCGGCGGACATGGCAAACCTTGGCTGCTAATTATCACCCTGCATCAACCCCTGTTACCCCTGCTTCTGTTTCTACTGCTGCATCTTCAAATTCTTCCCCTCCCCAGCCTACACAAGTGACCGGTATCCCTGCTTTGAGGCGGGGATCTCTGGACGACAAGACCATTCCTGTTAGCAATAAGCCAAAGAATGCCAGTGAGAGGGCGCGGCTACACAGAGAGAGGTCAACAAGTCTGAAGGACTTCTCCACCCAGTTGTCTCTAGCCAAACAGGAAGGAAGCAGTCGGACATCACTGACAGGGCTGGACAGGATGTCGTCACGTAGCGACTCCCAATCAGTGGGCAGACAAGGTGGTCATCCTGAATATGAGTCGCGCAATAATGAAACAGATGAACACAAGGTAGGCTAACAGAAAATGTAGACCCATTATGATCTTCTGCATGCATCAATCAACAAGCATTTCATGTGTTTTGATCTCTTTGCACTTTTTCCATATTTTTGTTTCACTTCTAAGCAGATTTAAAAATGGAATTTTCACAAGTGCTGTTGATTCATGCTGAAGAATTTCTTTTAAGAATTTAAATTTAGCTTTTTTAGTTTCTTTTTATTTTGAAAGATGGTTGATTTTCTTTCTTTAACAATATTTTCTGCATCATTCTGATTTGACCTGACTTGCAGACTTACAAACAGTATTGAGAAGAACAGAGGTTCTTATTTTTGCTTTGCATGAAATGCATTTGACATTTACTGCAAAAATGTTGCTGACTGCACGATTCTGTTTTCGTCCTGTTCAAAAGAGTTTGAAACCAAGTTTGTGTGTGACTGTAGCATGACAGAAAAGTTCATTAGTGAACTAAAACTTCTAAAAATAATCCATGGGTTACAACTAACCTAGCACCACCTTTAGTAGTAATGTACATTAATGTCAGAATATTAAGAGGGTTTTGTTATTCTCTCTGGTCTTGTACAATGTTCTGTAAAGGTAAACAGCAAAATACCTCAATAATCTTGTATGTACGATCAATCAACAGAAATGATCTTCATGTATGCTGAAAGTGACCTTGTCCAAGTAACTATTAGTGTTTCTCAACAAGTCGGAGCTTATTGTGATGTGGGTAAAGGGACTTAATCTAAATTTTTTCCTACTTTTTTCTCTACTTTGTTTTTGAATAAAATGAAAATGAATTCAAGATGAAAAAATAAAACTTGGCCTATGAATGGAGTATTGTCTACTTTGCAATTTCAACATCTGGATGTGGGTGGGGGGGATTGATGAAAGGAAAATTGATTTGAAAAATCATGCTGAGCAAAACTGATCACTTTCCAGAACAAGACAATTTCATAAGTTGAGGGGTAATAAATTTTGTGTAGCCTCAGTACTCCATATGAAGTGCATTGAATGAATTTATTGCAGTGACAAGGCAGAGGATAGATATTTGTATCCTTCTGTCAAATAAACTCGTTTAATATTCTGTGCTACACTTCAGGTAAAATTAATCACAAAATATCATTGCAATACTTTAGGAATCTATGTACAATTTCACATATTGAAGCATAGTGAAACAATTTGTTTTTGCAATTTGTCATGGTGAATTTATGTGAATAGCAAGTGGGAAATTTTTTTGCACATGTAAATTATGATGTAAGAAAGTGACATTGATTTCTTTTGTATATTTTTAATATGTTTGATTAGATGTGGTCAAATACAAATCACAAGTTGTGATTTGAGTGAAAAGAGTTGGTACTTAATATTCATACCATTTTAATGTATAAAGTTTAACATATGACTTGAAACTTTTTAAGAGCACGAATAACTAGATAGGAATTGAATAAGGCGTCTTTGGACTCTCCACTTGAATTTCATGCCAAACTAATAATAATAAAAATGAAGAACTTTAATTCCATTGCCCATTTTGTATACTATTAGATCTTGTCTTTTACAGTTTTGAAAGACAACCAAATTACAATTTATATAGGAAATTAGATAAGTCATTTTTGTATGTATTATTGTGAAGCAGTAAATCTTGTTAGCTGGTATTCTGTAGACTGTGCTTGATCAATCAGTGGATATGTTAATCCTGTCTCGAGTCTCTCCAGTGGCACCGGAGACTGTAGACCAAATACACATTGTTGATATTGTTTATTTTGTGGAATATTGGAATTCCAACAAATTGAAAATCAAATAATTGATACTTTTAACTACATGAAAAGGACTAAACTGATAAAAGAAGACTGCAGTCATGCTTGAACAAATCTGAATTAATTTTCCAATGCATCTTTGTATGGATTCCTTTGCTGAAAATAGGTGACCATTTGGAGAAAGAATGTATGTGGACATATTTGTCGTAATTGCCAGGAATTGAGAAACATCTATGAGAAACATCCATAGATGTAACCAGTTATTTTAAGAATTTGAGAATATGACACCTCGGGTTGTGCATGTGATACGACATTTATTATGGAAGATGTCATTATGATACATTGTTACAAGCCTTCATGTTCGGACAAGAAATTTTTCTGCAACAAAAGACGTAATTGTCACTGCCTGAAACTGCCATTTTTGTGGATTTTATAGGAAGTGTAGCGTAAATGTATCCTATCGGAAATTTGCGTGAGAGGAGATTGGGTTTTCAGCTTGACAGGCAGGGTCTGATAGAGTGATGTACTACTACTTGTAACTTAGCCCTTGTCAAATTTGTCCTTGTTTATAGTTAGTTTATGGTACTTGGGGTATTAGAACTTAGCTTTTATTTCATTGAAATAATAGCACTTTTTGTAAGTATGTGTATCCTTTAAAGCCAACAGAGATGTTAACATGCAAGTATCTGAAAGGGTTAGCGCTGTCATCCAATTTTAAAAGAATGGAGAATTTCTTGTACACACAACTTTACAAGGTAATACGGTAATGGCTTGGAAATAAATGGTTACAGGATAAGCATTTCTGTACTGTTTGTCAAACAGTCAATGCAATGCTGACAACATTTTTATTAGGAATTAACAACATCTGAAGATAATCTCTTTGATTTTAAACTGACAACATAGATGACTTTGTGTACAGCTTGTAGTAAGATCTGATACACCGTCGTAGAAAAGATTGACAACTTTAAATCATAAGAGTTCACCTGGGCTCCCGATACAATTCATTTTACGTGTCCAGAGATTTTCGATAGGAATGTTGGATGAACACTGAAGTGAACGAGGAGCTGATAATATGTGATCATGGTGTCATCTTTTGATTACATGTATAGCATTAATCACATGGAATTATACATAGACCTGTATCTATGGAAAAATCGTAGGATGCTGCAGGTATGATTGGTTCAAAGTTCAAGTTGAACAATTTTGATAAAGAACTAGGTTAACGTTAAACATAAAAAGACCTAGTTAATTACCCTCTTTTTTTTTCCTTTTGAAGAAATTACTGCTGTCTCCAATTTTAAGTAGAGAGTGGTAGATTTCATTCTTTTATTAGCCATTTACAAAAACTAAATAATGTGTATTAAGTATATAGATAATAGTTCTGTCAGTAAGTATATATATATATATATAAAATAGAACACTGGTTGTGGTCTATACACAATTTTGAAAAATATCTTCAAGATATTTCGCTGTTTCAAATGAGAAATTGACAAAACTTATATTATGACCTACTTCATGATGCACAAATTTAGTCATAGACTTTAAATCAAGATGCAGTTTTCTATGCTGAAAATTTAAACTCGTTAACTTTCTTCTTTTATTTTTAGCTCACCTGAGTCGAAGGTTCTGATCAAAATTTGTCTGTTTGTTGGCGTCGTTGTAAACGTTTTACATTTCCAACTTCTTCTCCAGAACCACTGGGTCAAATTCAACCAAACTTGGCGCAAAAGCATCCTTAGGTGAAGGGCTTTTAAGTTTGTTCAAATGAAGGGCCATACCCCTTCAAAGGGGAGATAATCACAAAAATGCAAAAATAGGATGGGGGTCATTTAAAAAATGTTTTTCTCAAGAACCACTGGGCCAGAGGAACTGAAATTCACTTGAAAGCTTCCTGACATATAGTGTAGATTCAAGTATGTAAAAGGGGTGGGTGGGAGGGATGGTAGAATGCGGCCACAATAGAGGATCAAAGTTTTACATACAAATGTATAGGGAAAATCATAAAATCATTAAAAATCTTCTTCTGAAGAATCATTGGGCCAGTAAAGTTTACATTTAAATGGAAGCTTCCTGACATAGTACAGACTCAAGTTTGTTCAAATCATGGCCCCCAGGGATAGGAGCAAAGTTTTCATACAAATATATATATGAAGAAAATCTTTAAAAATCTTCTCAAGATTCATTGGGCCAAAGAAGTTTACATTTACATGAAAGCTTCCTGACATAGTACAGATTTGAATTTCTAAAAATTATGGTCCCTTGGGGTAGGTTGGGGCCACAATAGGGACCAAAGTTTTGCATGCAAATATATAAGGAAAATCTTAAGATATGGGCCAAGGTGACACAAGTGAGCGATGTGGCCCATGGGCCTCTTGTTTTAAATTCACATAACCATATAAGCCCATATGTAAACTAGACACTTTAAACAAGAAACAAACACACTAATTTTAAAAGACACAAAAAGCTGTGTTTTTCTCGTTCCTGTATTTTGTCCAGAAATCGGAGCCTGTATGAATATCATTGCATATTGCATTTCCTTTCTCAGAGTTTGGGTTTCAAATCAATCCTGTTCCTCTTAAGATTTCTAAATTCAGATATTGATATGCATTTTCTTAAGTTGATTTTCAACTTGTTAATATGTAGAAAATCTGATAAAAATATAATATTATAAGCATTTGATCTTAAAGTATAGCATTACTTTATCAGTACAAGACATACATCCATAGTACTGTTATATACTGTTTGAATATAATTAAGAAATAAAGTTCATATTTGAAAATACATGAAGTATGAATTATGACACTTCAGACCAGCATACCATATCATTTCTTATATTATCTTTCATTTTTGTGGGAATTTCCAGCTTTTAAAATAGATTTATCATATATGCGTTGTTTACGACTGCAGCGTGTTCATGAGGAAATGCCTGTCATTGCTAATCGTAAAGATATCCCAGGTTGGAAAATTGAAATATATATATGTTGATTTATTGCCATTTAATATCAAGAAGAAAATTAAACACCAAAAAGAACGTCAAAAACGTTTGATGCAAAGATTTTAATGCATAAGTTTTCTTAAGAATTCATATGCACTAATTTGTAATTCAGTACTGATGTTAGTGGATGGAAATGAAACTCGCTTTAAGTAGAATATACACTGCACATGTAAGTAGTGTTAAAAATGTTGTGGGTATAAAATTTAAAGACATTTATAGTTTTATTGTCTGTCATTCTAAGATTACTTCAAAGAAAGTAATATAAATCATGGGAGGTTTGTAAAGCCTTCACTCTGAGTCAGTAGATGTAGTGTTTCTGTGTTCAGTGGATACAATACTTCTGTGTGTTACGGGTGAGTCTTTATAACAAGGTCCAACACAGCTCTGTAGAGGTACACCGTCAGAAGTAGCTGAAAGATCACATGACATTGTATTTATTATCTCTGAAAAAGTTGGTTCCCATAAGTGTCAAAGTCAAGACTTGACAATGCAGATGAAGTTTGATAAGTATATCTGATATTTTGTATGGAATATAAGCAACTACTAAGATTTTGTTTTTGGATAAATAGGGTTGCAGTTTTGTGTAGAAGAAGAAAAATGAAGGAAGTTTGTTCTGTAAGAAAATTTAAAGTCCCACACCACTTCAGCTGTAAAATGCAAGCATGTGGTGTAAAAATGTTTTTGTGAATGATTAATCCAGATAGGCATACAGGTATTTACACCTTTGGGTATTTTGGACCGTTTATTACAGTCAATGTTTACATTTGTACATCAGATTTTAAATCCTAAATTGATAGATTGAGACCCCTGTAAATATGGCAACATTTTAGTGCTCATGCCTCATTGGTGACAATGCAGACTTAAGAACCATCTTTTATGCTGCCCTTGATACATTATAGCAACATAAATCCCCACACACAATGCAGGACCTTCCACCTGATTGATGTCCCCTCTAATTAAAAGTAAACAATGACTACCTGCTCCCTCTGGCAAGGAAATGTACACCTTGTGTGTGTATGTATACTTGCTGGGACAAGGTTGTTGGTGAATGGGGAAGGATTTTCTGCTGAAATTTACACCATGGTGTCCCCATATTGTTTGTCTTGCATCAATTTATTGTGGGCATTTTATGCTGTCACGTTAGGTACAAGCCTAGAATGAAATTGATGACTTCAGGCCTTGTGCTATTTTTAATTTTTGCCACCTTTTTCAGGCTAGTAACTGTCAGCATTTGTGTAAAAGAAATGAATTATACAGTGGGTTTTTTAACAAGATTGCCATGTTTTGTAGATGGCCAAATCGTCAGAGCTACAGGCTGCCAACAGAACACAATCCTCACCTGTAATTAGTGGAACCCCAAGTCAGTCCTCGCGATATGAGGTAAGATCAACACTCCATATTGTTTTCGTAGAGTATATATAGTGATGACATGTGGAAATCTGCCTCATCTGCATATACTGTAGGTCTTTAAAATATGCAAACAAGTTTGTAAGTTTTAGGGATTTTGTTACTGCAAGGCACTATAGCTTCTATGCTATTGTTTCCAGGGGTAATTTCGAAAACTGACCAGGTCTGGAGTTTTACTTCCATTCTAAAGGCAGACCGAAAGAATTGGTCATGTAAAAACTGTTTCAAAAAACAGTAATTCATATAACATGGGTTCTTGATACAATGTTCCATAATTGTATAAGGCATGTTTTCATGTCAAAGCAAGAAAAGGGGTGTGAAAAGCTAGAGCTCATTAAATAGCTATCATCATAGGTATGAGGGACTCTTGGCCCTTTGAACAGAAATGCCATTGCTACCTGGCTAGGACATCTTTTTACTGATTAGTTTGCCATAAAAAGCTTACTTGGTATGTAGGTGTTAAAAACTATCATGCTTTGGAGCTGAAAATAGCTTTGCATGTCCTCTTTTTCTCAATTTGAAAATTGACGTTCCAGGATTTGATGTACATGAAGAAAGGCTGGCTAATCAAACAAGGGTCATCTGAAAAAGTAAGTAAATTACATTGTGAAGGATATTTATATTTTAAACATGTGCCTAGTATGAAAACAAATTTTAGGTAATGATATTGCTTCAGTAACTTTTCAAATTACTGATAATGTCTCCAAAATTTGGCTTGGCAGGAGGAGTATCAACAGGATGGTACAGTGTATTGTATTTCTTTGATAGGATTGTACAGTGTATCGTATTTCTTTGATAGGATTGTACAGTATATCATATTTCTTTGATGGGATGGTACAGTATATCGTATTTCTTTGATAGGATTGGAAAAAACACTGGTTTGTACTGACCGGGAATTCCCTGCGATACTACAAGGATGCCAAGGCCGAGGAAACCAGTACATTGGACGGAAGAATAGACCTGTCTGGTTGTTATGACATTACAGAGGTCAATGTCGGCAGAAATTACGGATTCAGGATAAAAGTATGTCGATAAAAACACTTCTCGCATTGTTGTTGTTGGTTATGCTGAAGAAGAGAATGCTTTTAGTTTTAGACGCCCAATTTCATTTTTATTTTTAAATGTGAATAGAAACCAGAGAAATTTTATGGCTAAGAACATTGATTATTTTGGTCAGATTAACATTCAGTCTGAGTAAACATGAAATACCATTAACAGCATATGAGAATGGTTTATAGCCTGTTATTATTAAAAGGGAATTTTTGCTTTGAATAGTCTTTTCAGTTTGCATCTCTTGTTGCAACAAAAGAAGAAGAAAAATTATTTGAATGAGAACTAATGATCTTTATTCTAAATGTTTTAAAAGAATTATTAAAGTAGATGAATATATATTAAATTAATTTTACACAGAATGGTGTACAATCCAAGGCATGTTCTATTCACATACCTATACATTAAAAAGTAGAATACACATTTGGATGGATAAACTATCTCGAGTATTACTAATTATATTTAGTGGTGATTTTGTTTTCATTACTTGTTGAATCATTAAATGCATGCATTTTTTGTGTCTGTGCCCTTATCTAGCTAAATCCAGCCAAGAAATTGATTCCGTATTACAAATTTGTGTCAATAACTTACATGTGGTGCAGTGAGAATATTGAATTTATTGACAAAACCTAACACAGAGTATAATATCAACTGTCTGGCTAGCTTTGCCTTGGATTGTGGACCTTGTCGATGTATATAATATATTTATATATATATATAAAATGTTTGCGCAAGTGTGTGAGATAATGCTGTTACTGAAAAAAGTAACTACTTTGTGTTCAGGGCATTGGTCCATCAGTAAGTAAAGATTTAACATGATCAAGAGCTTGCCAAACTGTTCTAATGGAAATAAAAACCTCTCATCAATATTTTTTTTATCATTTACCATGTTTTATACTAACCCATAGAGAAAGGTTCACCTAATCTGCTGAAGAGTGTAAATGCTCTGTATGGTATATTGAAATATTGGTGAAATTTGTATATTTTGTTGCTGCTTGCAACTTTTTCTGTGTTTCTGTTGTAAAATGTATACTTTAACACGAGATATGCAAACTTAACAGACCCTGAAGCATGCTACGAAACCTCCAAAGTTTCATTCAGTGCAAAGCTTTCATTGTTCCATGTAAACTGTTCACTGTTCTATAAGCACACCATTCCGTGCAAACCGTTCACCATTCTGTGCAAACAGTTCCGTGTAAGAATCGTTTTGTGCAAGATCAAGCCATGCCCCTAGCAAAATGCAGACCATTCAAGTCATGCCCCTAGCAAAATGCAGACCATTCAAGTCATGCCCCTAGCAAAATGCAGACCATTCAAGTCATGCCTCTAGAAACATACAGGCCATGCAAGACATTCCGCTATGGGGTCTGGAAATGGTGGACATTGATGAGAATTCAAGCAATTATCTTAAAATTACTCTAAAGTGGTCTTTTAACAGTAAAAATCATACAGATAATTTAAACAAAATAGGGATATTAAAACCATCAGGCAGAGCAAAATCTGATACATCCGTAGCCCTCGAAGCAATTTGAAGACCCTCAGTAGTTTTCCTATTCCTCTTTTTTCACAATACATATATATATATATATAGATAACCTGTTTCATTATACATGTATTAGTTTGATCATGTTTGATTATTAAAGTAATTCCACCCTCACGTGACATCATATGAGTTTGCAAAATCATTGATTTATTTAGATTTATGTATGATAGCAACATAAATTTTGTTGTAGTCATTTTCAATAGTTATTGTAAAAAGTCTTGTTAAATATGAAACATTTCAAAAGTCTTAAGTTATTTATGTTTCAAAATATCAAATACAAGGGCAATAACTCTGTTTTCATTAATTTCTTTATCAAGTCCATTATGCAATAGATTTCCTTTATTTTTCAAACATTCTGAATATTTTTGTAAAGAAATAGTTTCATGAAATTCTTATTAATACTATTATACATGGACTTTTATCAGATAGTAATGTGAGTTACCTTAAGTAAAAGTATCAAATAGTAATTTCATGTTCAAAATTGCTAGAAATATGTTTTCAACAAATTAATCAGACTGAAAATTGCTCCAAGAAATAGAAGTACGATTGAAATTCTATAATTTTTACGTATCTAATATCAGAGTCCAGCTGTAAATTTAGATAAAGTCTTGGGTCGTAATGCTAAAAATTTGGGATTCCTCATAATAGAAAATGGTACTGAACCAGCATATGCATATGCGTTGGTATGTGCACACCAATTAGGGATGTTTAATTATCACAGGAGAATTCAATCCCAGCAGATAGGGTGCGCTTAATGATTGGTTAGTCAGTTATTAGGAATTATCTATTTATTTATTTATTTATTTAATTTAGTTTTGGATTGTTTCTTTATTAGCACTGTTCCTTCTTATCCAAGGTGACAGGTTCTTGTCGACTGGCTAGTACAATGTGTATGCATTTAGAAAATAAAATATGTTTCATTCCTGCTTGACAACAGATTTTTTCGAAATTTTATATGTAATTTTTATTCTTTATTCGATTTTTTTCTTCAAGAATTGGCTGATGTATTTTTTCTTTCTTTAATGTGCCCTGGAATATACAAATTGTACCTGTATTTTAATGACACTCGGATTAAATGTGCAAATATAACAAAACAGGTGCGACTGTTCGATTTTTAGTTTGAATTGATTTAATAAAGCATAGAATCAATAATTATGCAAGTTGAATAATCATCATTCCATGACAATACAGTTTTTGTAAATTTTTCCTTTTATTTCCAAAGTATCTGTTTATTTGAAAGTGTTTTGCTACCTGTCACTGAAATTATTAGTGATAAATGAATGTTTTGATTAATTTAATGATTTGGGATTTTAGTTATTATAAAATGATTGAAAAGGGACAATTTGCCACATTAGAACATAAGCAATAATTTTAAAATGGATCATTATTTCTTTCTTAAACCTTTTTTCTAATATCAAGATTAGTATTATATTGAAATTATTTTGTGTTTAACCACTCCAAGAAGGACCAAATAATGCTCAAAAATTAAAGAGTGCAGGTCATACTTAACATTTTGTGTGGACAATTCATAAAGCGTGCAAGCCACGCCTACCGTTTTGTGCAGACCATTCACATTGTGTAAAACATTCCGTGTAAACTGTTCACCGTTCCGTACAAACCTATCATTATTGCAAACAAACCGTTCACTGTTCCATTCAAACCATCCGTGGACATGGTGTACGTAGTAGCACATTTCAGGGTCTGTAAATGTATGCATTTCTTGGCAGAAAAACTAGACAGAAATAATGTCTTGCCATTAAACAAGAAAGGAAACTGTACCTGGAGTTTATGTGTACTGTAAATCACTTATATTTTGCATGATTTTATTTCCACTATGTTTGATTTATCAACAAAATGTAATTTTCATAAACAATCAAAATTATTTTTGTATATATGTGTAAAATTATTTATGAGAATCATTTTTTTTTTATGCATCAAGGCAACTTCTTAAATTAATGTAAAAATTTAGTTTTTGCAAATAAAAGTGAATTGCAGTGCATGTATTTGTAATATATTTTTAAAATTTTTTTTTACGGATTTTGCATTTTGAGGCAGTTCTCGATCAAGGTCATGTGAGAGTGTAATTATGTTGTCACAATCAGTCCAATTGGGGGAGCTGAATAACTCCCACATGACCTTAAATGGTGAACATTTGTCTTTGGCAACAGGATTCACTTATCCAACTTCAGAAAGTTGTCTTCTCATTGAATGCAGCTACATTATTACTTTTATAAATACTCAGTCTGGTGAACAGTAGGAATTCCAGTTATCACTCAATACCAATGGGGACATGTGGTTTCAATACATTAGAAAGTATTTTACTTGTATTCTTGGATGAAAGCAAGTAGTGGAAATGTGTATTAGTTATACTTTCTGACTGTATTCGACCAAAAGTAAATTTTAACTTTCTGTGATTTACTTGTTAAAAATATATCTGCTTTACACTGCATGAGCTTTTGAGTTTCAAACTACATTTTGTATAATTTAGAAACATTTCATGTGCTTTTGAAGACAAAGGACAATCTCTCTATTTCACTTTGCTTATTTTCATAGTGTAAATTTGTATCTATTTTTTCATCATTGTTCTTAAAAAATATCTTATCCTGTTGTAGACAAGTAATGGTGAGTACATCCTGTCTGCAATGACATCAGGTATCCGCAACAACTGGATGAAAGCAATACGACTTGTTATGGATTTACAGCAGTCTGGTGGATCAAAGAACAACTCTGTTGACAGTGAACATAGCTCAGGGGAGGATCTAGAAATTAACTTGTCTAACAGTGGACGATTAAGTTTATCCTCAGACAGTCGCAGTAGCACAGAAAGTCCAAAACCGGCTAAAAAGGAACCAACTATTAAAAATATTCGTCGTCATTACTCAGATGTGAGCCCAGGCAATGTGGGGAAAATGTTATCTGTTAAAGAGGCTCTTCCAAATTTGAACTTAGAAAATATCACCCTACCTTCCTCTATGACAGGGGGTTCTCTGTCTTCCAGTAGGGAAAGTTCTGTAGATAAAGAAGATGGAAGAATAAAGCCAATTATAATCACAGAAACCCCCTCTCCAGAATTGGACCCGCTTTCCCAAAGTACCAATAATATACCATTCAGAAGCAGTGACCATGTTTCAGCTGAATCAGCAGTTCTTACTTCAGAAAATATGTCACTGGGAGTTAGTAGTGAAAGTAGGAAGGAAGAAGCAGAAAAGCAAAGGCGAGCCAAATCACCCAGTGCAAAGGTCAAAGACAGGTCACGAGTCAGATCACCACGATTACATTCCCCACAGGACACAGATGAAGAGCTCCCACCCGAGTCCGCTTCTGACCGGGTAGATGGATTAAATTCAGTAAGGAGCAGGAAATTTTGACATCAGATTTCATTATTTGTCATTATTTAGCCATATTGGTAATAATCTCAAAATATTGATAGCATATCTTCATGAGAGTTTTGCAAATAATGTTTTATTGATAGAATTGATTTTAAAATGTGTTTTTATTACAGAGTATGGGTAGTCTCCATGAGAGCAGGACAGGCAGTACAGAAGAGGCCCCTGGTGGTGCACTGGTTGAGATTCTGGAAACTGAGGTAATTCATCCGTGAAGATGACTTCTGGATTGTGTGAAATCTAATTTGGTGACGCCCACTTTTAATATAAATATTATGTAATAGTCATCATGCAGATTGTGCTGATGACACATGACAGGGAGTTTTTGTTGTCTGTGACAGGGAAATATAGAAATTCATCCTGTTTGCATGTCTGATAAAATCCTGAATTTGAATGAGACAACACAGGATAGAGGGTATCCTGTCATTTGTTGCATTTATTGATGTTCATATTTGAACAGAGTCAAAAGTGTGCAAAGACTGTGCATAATTTATTGGAAATCAATTTTACAGGTTGATTCCCTGAAAGATCGACTTGATGAAAAACACAAGGAACTTGTGAAAATGCATGAATCAAATCAGGATTTGAAATCTCGTCTGCAGACTGTTGTCAGAGAAAAGGATATATCCCAGGTAAGAAAACACACAGCAGGCTCATAGATTATTATACAGCATAATCTTATCAAACAAAAGCTAGATATATAAGATCACATAGATCTAAATGTTTCAGAACTATGTAGCTGTACTCCCAAGTAGTCTCCCTTTGGTTAATAGCTGATTGCCTATTAGTGTAATGCAATATTAAAACCTTTTATTTCCTCTAACTGTTTTTAATCTTAATTTGTCTTGAAGTGGATTTGATCTTTTTATAGCATTTTCATATGGCATGGGTATTTTTGAATTTACATTTGTTTTTATTTTCCTTTTAATTGAGTAGTGTGCTTGAAAAGTATTGTATTGAGTTGATAGATTCCCATTGCTTGACTTTTATTGATAGATTCTACTTCAATATATTCAGAATGAATTGTGCATGTAGCAAGCTTTATTTTATTGTATTTACATCTGGGATAATAGGATCAAACAAATTTAGCCAAACAATCAAACTTTGTTTGAAAGATATTTTCTGAATATATTGATGCTGCTGTTGGTTACCAACATCATCGGCTTTTCATCAGCCAGGTTTGATCTGCACAGTTCCACATTTTGAAAATGTGAAAAATAGAAACTGCAGAGTAGAAATATTATACAACAAAATCTTTCAAAAATTACTATTTCTCATTATGGAAGAAAAGAATTATAATCCTGTGATTTACAATTGGGCATGATTTTGAAAACCGTTGAATCATTTTCATGCAATGATCACCACTGAGTGATGCAGGGAATTGTGCAGATTGACAGTCAGTTAGACTATGTGCTTTACTAAAGCTTTGGTTTGACTCATTTACAGCCTCCGCATGATCAGCAGCAATCGCTTAATCATAATATAGCGGAACAACAGGGAGAGGGTTCTCAGAACACAGAGGTTTGTATCCCAACTTGTCTCTTGGCTCACGACTTACTTTTGTTTGTTGTTGTAATAGGACTTCATTGACTGAAACATTTGGAAGTTTTCTTTAGTCTGTTTGATAGCTGTTTTACAAGTGTTTCACTCTGTGACTCCAATTTTATCTTTTAATTGCTCTATATTAGTAAAGTCAGTGAAAATTTTTGTTTTTGTAATATTCAGAGAAAATTCATGTACAATGTGAGTACCGGTGATATTCTTGAAATTGCTTGCAGTTTATTGAGCTCTCTCTTGAAATATTGACTTATTAATAATTATGATTGGTGTATTTTGTCCATATGACTCTCCTTTCCAGGATGTACATGTATATACCATTTCACTAGGAATATGATTTGTTCTTTCATTCCTATATTGCCATTAGTTTGCTAGAAAAGTCTCTTTGTAATGGATATAGCACTGCTTTTGCACTCCTTTTACAGCACCTAGTTGCTGATATATCTCTTCAACAATTTAAAATGGCATGAGAATTTGTAATCTGTAGTATAGTTTAAATTTTGAAATGGAAATGTTACTTTTGGCCATTATCAAGATTTTTTTTAAAATGATTTAAATAATTGGAAATACAAGCTTCATTGAAAGCCTTCTGTATCTTGCCAGGTTACAACCATGAGGAGACAGGTGAAGGAGGCAAGGGACACAGTTCAAAAACAGAAGGCAGAAATTGACAACCTTAGGACCAAATTGAACATGTCTGTCTCAAAACTCACAGGGACAGAGAAGGCCCTATCTGAAGCCCTGAAAGATCTCAAGCTAGAAAAGGACAAGTTCATGAAAATGTCCACTGACTGGAATAAGAGAATACGAAATCTGGAACTACAGCTGAAAGATTCAAATGTGAAAATGGAAAGTCAACAGGAAATGCTGAAAATGAAAGAAAGTGAGATTAAACGTCTGGAGTCTGATTTAAAATCCAATCTTCAGAAGATAAGGGAACATGAAAGAGAGATTCTAAAGCTTAAAGCAATGGAATTGGAGTATAGACAACTAAAAGGGAAACTGGATGAAGTCAACAGGAAAGTGACGGAACTGAAGAATGACTTGAAAGAGAGGGATCAAAATATGAAGAAACTTGAAAGTGATTATGAGCATCAGATCAGTGACCTGGAGCAAGATTTTTCAAGAGAGAGGGATGATATGGAGCAGCACATGGAAGCCATGAAGAAGCAATTCCTAGAGGCCCAGAGGCAGTCTGGCATTCCGGAAAATATCGCACAACTCATGGCGGAAAAGGATGAAATCATCGCACAACTGGAAGAGAAACTGATTGAAAATGACAAAAAGTTTGGAGAATTAACGGATGACTTCCAAGCAGAGATTGCTGATAATGAAGAATTTCAATCCAGGCTTGGTCAACTCCAGAGGGACAAAGAGTTGGTGGAAAAGAAAGTGCAGGAGTTGGAAAGATATCAAAGAAAAGCTAACCTGGAGAAGGAGAGACTGGAGAGGGACAGTAAAACTCTGAAGAAAAGTCTGGATAATCTCAGAAGTGAAAATTCACAACTTAATGCCCAGATAGCTTCAGACAGACAATCAATGTCCTCCTTGGAGAAAGAGAAGAGTAGTATAGAGTCAAAATTACAAAGAGGGTCAGAATCTCGTGAAATTGAGGACGAAACTGCCCAAAAACTTATTGGATATATTATGGAAGTGGATTCTGAAATGAAAGAAGTTGTGGAAGTTGTGCTCAAGTCGAAAAAAGGACTTGAAGGATATATTTCAGGGAAGAGGGGTGAATCTCATATATCACTTCAGGATTTAGCCAAACTTGTAGCTGATATTGAAAAAAGGTGTGAGGGTGTAAATGACATTTTGAAAGAGTCGTTATCACTTGCAGTAGATGGGAGTTTGAAAGTTAGTGACACCACAGATATCCAACAAAAATATGAGCACGTTCTATCTGAAGTGACAAAGTTAACAAATGAACTTGAAGATGCATATGTTCAATGTGAAGAAACTGAAATGAAAGAAAAGGAAATGGAAGGAAAACTTAATATCATGACAACACAGTATCAGCAGCAGATTGATACTCTGAATGCTAGAATTGACCAGCTTTCAAACAAGTCAGGAGTTCCCATTAAAGTATCAACAAAAAAGAAGGATGGTAGAGCTAAAACTCCAATGGAACTTTCTGATGAAATTGAAAAACAGCTGAATGAATTGGAAGATAGGATCAATTATGTGGACAGTGTTCTCAAAAATCAAGACAATGTAGATTCTTTTTCAGTTAATGATAACCTGGCGAGTTCATCCGAGGAAGAAGATTCCGATGGTTTCCTAAGTTCAGATGAGAAAGATTCTGAGGATGAGGTGGATGCAGGAGAAACTAGTGGATCAACTGTTGCAGACAACCAAGTTATCTTGAGCAAACTGAAGGAAATGAAAACACAGCTAGAGACCACAAACCACAGGATCAAGGACATCACTGGAGATCTGACAGACCAGACCCTGAGTTCCGTGAATGACTCGAATGGAGACATGGATGAGGATCTGAGGAAGACCCTACAGAAGTGTGGAGAAAAGATTGACAGTCTCACACTACGTCTGACTGATAAAGTCAGGATGGTCAACTCGGGAACAGGGATATTCGATGCTTCTTCTGATAACACACTGGCATTTAAACAGTGTCTGAAACATCTGAAAGAGAAGCTACAAGACATCAATAGCAATATTGCTGCTCGTGAGTCTTTAGATGCCAAAGGTTTGAAAACTGTTCACACTAAACTTTTGCAGCTGTCTCAGTACATTGCAGAGTTACAGAAGTTTGAGAGAAATGACTTTGATATTTTAAGTAAAATGTCTCGCCACGAAGCACGTGCTGCTGCAATGATGGGAGAAAGGGAAAGAGCATCTAAAAGAGGCAAAATGTCTTTGGAGGACAAAATGAATGTTTATGCAGATAGGCTTTCAGTGGAGGCTATCATTCTAGGTCAAATGGCTTACATGATGCAGAGACACCAGATGGGTTGCTTGAGCAGAGATGTCTTGATGAAGGAAATTCAGGGGATAAACAGTGTTATTCTAGAAATGGAAAGACGAATTGACAACTCGACTCGAGAACTTAGCAACTCAGATCAGGAACGGGATCCAGATTTGGTGTCTACTTATGCTGAAATGCTGGCTGAGAAGATAGTTTTAGAAGGACAGCTAGCTTCTTGTGTTATGGCAGAGGATCATCAAAACACTGATGATATAGCTATTTTGTCTTCCCTGAACATCACCGACAATCCATCCATCTTAGCAATGGAGGTGTTCCTTAGGTCCCAAGTAGATTCAAATGTTCATCAACAATTAAGTAAATCTGTTAGAGAGATGGAGGAACTATCTGGACACATTATCAGTAGGACTCTAATACAAGGGGAAATTAGTCATGCCCTTCAGAAGCTCAAAATGAGATTCAACTCTCATGTGGATTCTGAGGAATTGAAAGATCTTCTCCAGAGGGAGAGAAAATTCCTTTGTGAGCAACTCCAAGATAGGTCCCAGAGTCTATATAAATCTGTAGCAGATTACCAAACCTTAGTTCTTTCATGTATAAATTGCCATATCAACCTTACATCTGGTCACATCAGGGATTCACTTAGTTCCACATTGGTAGAAAAATTCCATAAACACATATCAAGTATGCAAGAGGAGTTAAGTGAAGTAGATGGTATTGAGCAAGAGAGAATCAAACAGGTGATATTAGCATTAGAAGAAGACTGTAAATTGGCAAAGAGTGAATTAGAAACATGTGATGGCAGTGTGACTAGTGAGTGGGCAGAGTTAAATCTTGTTCCTCCTGAAACTGTGTTAGTGGAGTGGACTGACATTCTGATACTGCGTTCTGTCGTGAGGGGAACTATCACCTATGTAAATGCTTTATATAGTTCAGGACATTTGGCCGTCAGTGACGTGTTTGGCAGAATTCATGAATCTGATATGAATGAACTCTCCATGCATCTGGGAAGTATGTTAGAGAGAGAGGCTGCTTCCAAACAAACTTTAGCAGCAGAACTGAAGACCCATGCAGTTGGCAGTTCTTCAAAGATGGAGAGAGTATTGGAGCTAGTGGACATCATTCCTGACTTCTGTGTATTTGATCCAGAAAATCTAAATGAGTATGCAAAGAACCTGGTACGTGAAGCTATGTACCAATCCCAAGTAACCTATACCAACTACAAGACCAGACTTCAGCACGAGAAAGAAATGAGAGACATGAAAATCAAACTGGAGGCAGGACAGAAAGTGGACTTGCCATCTGAAACCAGCAGAGAGACTGAGAATGACATCAGGCAATCATTGTCTGTGTTTGAAGAAATCTTGGAGACAAAGTTTGAGGATGAATGTGAGGTACTGAGCATTCTGGACAAGCAGATGAAACAATTTCAACATGTAGCAGCCAGTCTCCTGTCAGGTGCAGAAGCCAAACAGTTTGAACAAGAACTGAATTCCTTTGCTGCTAGTCTGGAGCATGAGCTCTCTGTCGCACAAGAGCGTCATGATATCCACTTAGACGTTCTTCGCCAGGAGATAAGCACCATTTGTCTCAGGCTGGAGAAAATCACCGAAGAGCATGATCAAGAGAAGATAACTTTGTCGACAGAATATGACGAAAAGATCCAAACACTTCAGGATGAGTTAGACTGTATCAAGATTGACCATGAGGAGGAGTTGGAACAGGTTCGACAGGACATCCTCACAGCAGTCAGTGCCATTAAAGCTAATGAGGAACAATCTGAGGAACAACTAGCAGACCAGGTCAAGGTCCTCAACAGGCAACTCACCTCACAGAAAGAAAATTTTGTGGTAAGACATGCTCCTTTTCACCCTCCATAGCAATCATTGCAATAATGATTACACAGTCTGTGAATTGACATGAAATGAATTCCACTTTATGTCTATTTCATAAGGCAGTGAATTTAGACAGGTTTTTAATTTCTGGAACACTAATTTAGGGTTTTAACTGATAGATCATTGGAATTCAGCTGACTCTATAATTTACAGGCTGCCCTAGAACAACTGCAGACATCTCTGACAGTGACTGGTGCAAATGATGCCCTGGCTCAGAAATTGGAAGAACAGATAGAGCATCTCCAGTCATCTGGAACCCTCCATCCTGACCAGCTCCACATCTGCCCCGTGTCCCCTATACCTACCTCACCCCCACCCATTAAGGAGTTTGATGAACCAAATCATGATGACAGCAATACTGAGGAGGTTTGTGCATGAACTCTATGGCATTAAATACATTTTACAAGATTTCAAGCAGCGACTGCTTTTGTAATAGAAAGACCATAATCCCTCTGACAATTCTTTTCACAATCTCTGTGTTACAGTGCAGTGAGAACAAGTGCATTGCCAATGCCTTGGACAAGTCTTCTCATGATTATGAACTGGAGCTGCTGAAGAAAGAGAAAGAGGAAGCTCTGGCAGAGGAAGTGAGAACTACTAAAGCTGGTAAGTGAAAACGAAGGACCATACCGAAACAATGATTGAAAAGAATGATTTTTTTTTCAATTTTGGCATGAGGATGTCTATCAAATTTATTGTATTATTATTTATTTATTTTTACTTTAATTCAGAAGAAGGAAGTCTCTTTCATGAAATAAGAATTCTTGTTTTAAATTACATATATTTGTCACAATATGATATACAAACATGATTTTACATTCTTGTAAGTAGACACTGAATGATGAATTGAGCAGTGTGACATGAGAAGAATTTTTTTCTATCAGAATGATATGATATTTCAGCATTGGATGCCATGAGAAAAGCCTACGAAGAAGATCTGGAAGAAGAGAAAGAAAAGTACAGGGTGGCTTTGAAGACAATGTTCACTGACGACTTTGTGGAAGAAATCCGAAATCGTCATGAGTAAGAAAAATACTCTTGAATGATTTCAAGTATATATAAGTCTTATCTTATTTCTCTAGGCTTAAAATCAAAGATAATACTTTGTGTTTGTATGTGCAGTTATATGTGGTATACTGTGTAAAATATTTACAGGATCTTGAATATTGTAACATATCATTTTCAGGCTTTTGTTATAAATATATATTAATTTCTAATGCAGAAATGAAGTGACAAAGCTACAGGAGGAGTTGTCACAGGTGACGATGCACTACGATAGTCGCAGTGAAGATTACAAACTCTTGGAGGACAAACTGGAGTCAACTAAAAGAGAGTATGACAGCCACATCAACCAACTAATCAAGAGGTAAATAAGGATATTGATGACCTGATTAGGTTATTGATGACTAAATAAGGAGATTGATGACTAAATAAGGAGATTGATGACTTGACAGAGTACCTGAGCATCATGTTTAACTACATACAGTATATGTTGCGATTGTGAATAGATGCCTGTTAATGTTCATAACCAGAGATTTAAAAAACAAAAATAGCATACATCTATACAAGAATGTACACTGTAAATTTGCCAGTTAATAATGAAGTTTCAAGATTTCATATGTCTCTTTCGTTAATTTGACAGTAATGAGCAGCTGAATAGTCTTGTGAATGAGGAGATCAATAAGTTGAAGGATTTCATCCAGAACAGAACTATGGCCAGTGTTCCAGGCAATGCCACTATTGAAGAGGAGCTGTATGATGCTCAGGTAAAAATAGATGCGTAATAGTTTTAATAACTAATAAAATACTACATTACAGCAGTGAACGCCTATTGTTGTCCGTATCTATGATACAAGAAAAATCATCATTGTACATTTCTACTATTTCTTTCACAAGAATTTAATCTGATAATCTGTATGTATATTTGAAAGTAAATGTAGGTGTGTATTATTTGTTATTAACAGATTATGGTTCGAGTGAAGGATGCTGAATTACAAAAACTGAGGTCTCAAGTCAAGAACTTAGAAAATAACCTGGAAAGAACCACAGAGGTTTGTGTTGTTAGGATCGCCTGTTAATACAATCCTCAGCTTCATACAAAACATTATAATTTATATCATACATCTTGTTTATCCATGATTGGTTACCAGCGACAAACCTTCTAATGCTTATGTAGTAATATATTTATGTAATGCAGAAATAACCTCTATTTTCATATGAAAAGGAAATGATTTTGGACATTGGAAAAATAAATTGTTTGATGTTAACATGTTACCAGATTTTGTCCCCAGTTTACCTGTTAAGGCAGCTCCACCCTCATGGGACTTAGCAAAATTAATGGTTCAAGGTAGAAAAGTTGTCTTGATTTCCACTTAATACAGGTTAATTTAATCAATTACTAAAGAAAATATATATGTTGCCAGATTTTTAAAGATGTCAGACAAACAAAAACAAAAGTGTATATCAACAAAAGAAAATCACACATTTTCGTTAAATAGCACGATAAAAATACATAAAAACTGGTTAAAATGACAAGATTTTAATTTCAACAGTTTTAAAAAAAAATGGTGCTTTATAAATATATATGAATTAATTGTGGATATCAAGGGAATCATTGTATACCGGTAATAAATATACAATCATTGTATAATAAACATACAATAGTGACATACCAGCATAGGAGTTATTGCCCTTGACAACATTTTTGTAAGATAGAAAATTGATTATTTATAGAAAATATAAACCTTTTTAATATCAAATATTTTACAAGATTTTTTTTATAATACCCAGTGAATAAAATTCCTCCAAGAAATATATTTCTAACATGCACAAATTTTAATGAAATAAAGATTTTACAAAGCCAGTGATGTCATTACTTTTAGGAGGACACATTTATTTTTCAAACGGAGTTATACCATTTTGGCGAAAAATCAAATAAGAAATATAGTCTTTCTCCTTTTCATCTATCACTTGTGTGGGTAGGTCAGTGGATCTTGCAATCTGTAAGATTGTAGAGTTCCACAAGGGTTTGATTTTGCACTAAAATTGCAATTTTTTCGATTATTTAAACAAAATTAAAAAAATTTCAACTCAAAAACTTTAATACCCATATGCTGCATTTTTATTTATGTTTTGTGTTATACCACCTAAAGGAGTGTCTAATGATTGACTAGTTTGTCCTAGTGTTGTACCGATAATCAGAAAACATCGATTGTTAACAGAAAAAGCTACCGATTCCATGATTGATTATTTTTGTCCATACTCGATCATCGGATGTATATACATTTCTTATACAATGTATTCTGGATTTAGTGAGTTTCCACCTCTAGAAACTAAAAGAATCAAAAGGTGCATATCTTTATATAGAAAATACACAAGTAACTAAACAACATAGAAAACACACTCACGACCAACCAACATAACTGCTCTATGTGAAGAAATATTTCAAACAGAGCACAGAAACATTTATTATAAGTGAATATACCCACTTCTGCCCCTGCCCGGGGTGGAGCTCACAGCCTGTGGAAACAAATATCATAGAAGCATGTGATCAGCATGCTAGACCTCTTGACCATTTAGTTAATTCATTTAAACTTGCTTTCTCGCCACGCTGTCACTAGCTACTCGGTCATTGAGAATGGATATTTGACATAAATGTGAGAAGATCGTACAAGATGCAAGCAGCATTTGAAATATAATATATAAAGCACAAAGATTGCAATGAAGTGTTGAACAAACATAACTTTATATCTAATTATACGTAAATGTATAAATATACGTATCTGAATGAATAAAAAACATAGATTATGCTTTTTAGAATAGAAATATGTCTTCCAATTATAATCGGTAAAATTGCATCGGAAGCAACAACCGATTCCAACCGATGGTCGATTATGAAAATTAACCGATGTCCCATCCATAGTTTGTCCATATGTCTGTCTATCTATCCGTCAGGTTCAAGTTATAATATTGGAACTTGATCGTACTTAAATTTTTTTGCATAATTAACTCGTTGAGTGATGTTGATGATAGGATAGAATCGAGAGGACTGGGAAGTGAGAGTTGACCACTCTCGGGGGTGAGGTGTTGACCACTCTCGGGGGTGAGGTGTTGACCACTCTCGGGGGTGAGGTGTTCCCGGTAATGTTGATGATATGATAGAATCGAGAGGACTGGGAAGTGAGAGTTGAACATTCTCGGGGGTGAGGTGTTTCCGGTAATGTTGATGATATGATAGAATGTAGAGGACTAGGAAGTAGAGTTGACCATTCTCGGGGGTGAGGTGTTTTAGGTGATGTTGATGATATGATAGAATCTAGAGGACTGGGAAGTGAGAGTTGAACATTCTCGGGGGTGAAGTGTTGACCACTCTCGGGGGTGAGGTGTTTCCGGTAATGTTGATGATATGATAGAATCTAGAGGACTGGGAAGTGAGAGTTGAACATTCTCGGGGGTGAGGTGTTTCCAAGATTCATCTTGTACATTTTTACAGGAACAAAGACAAAGTATGACCCAATATCTGCAGATGTACAAGAAATATACTGAGCTACAGAACAAAATAAAACAGGATATTTCTGCCAAAGAAAAAGAAGATTCCAAAGACAAGAATAGGCAATTACGCAGAAGTAGGCAATTTTCTCAATGTTGAATAATTATAATTCATCTTTTTTTATTGAGCAGCAAGTAAATTATATGACTACTTATGCTTCAATGTATGGAAATAAATCACGTCTAAAGTTAATCATGTACAATTTAATTTAAACTCTTCATGCATTGTTCCAGCTCCTTCCTTTCACCACAGAGCCCGTAGTCCAAGCCCGACTCAGCAAAATCCAACCAAGAAAGATGAACATCAAAGTCGTGACTCTCACAAACGGCGTTGTCATCTGGATGTTAAAGGTAGTGGAAATTATCCTCTCTGTAGCACCTAAAAACATCAAGGTCTTTTTAAGGATGAATAATGCATCATCATAATAGCTGAGAAACTAAATTAGTGATATATTTCTTGTCCTTAGAAACTTTTGCCTAGCCGATTAGCTCAATGGGTTAGCATGTGAAGTTGTCAATCTTTTGATCATGAATTCGAACAAATGATAAAGGGTTTTTAATCCCCCCAGTTTTTTTTTACTAAAACTGTGCACTAATTTACTTATTAAAGTAATTATTTTCAATTATAGAATATTATTGTACATATCCTCCATTTTCCACTCATTACAGTTTTCACTGGTGTGATAGGCATCCTGAATTTAAAATTTCATTCTTAGTCATGGCAGTGCATGTACAGTGCATCTGTGTTTAACATCTAACTATGTAGCTTAAAACATGGAAAATTAAAGTAATTTTAATCTGAATCCAAATCTGGTTTGCAGACAAAGGGGGATAATAGCTATATTTACCTTCCTTTTCAGACTTGAAAAGATCCAAAAGTAGTCCCTCTCTGCCATTTGTCTTTGATGGTCGTCTTCCTTTTGGACAAGGCAAACACAGAGACTCTCTCGGAAGTTCCAAGTACTCCAAAGCCAAAAGCAAGGCTTCTAATGTGTAACATTCAACAAACATCAAAATAGAACCTACATGTGGTATTATATATATGGACATGATCATACATTATTTTATTCCAATATGAAGGTTTATTAGGATGCTGACAATAATTCGATTATCCTTTTTTTCATTTTCATGTCACTGTGTAAAAATCTTTTCTTAAAGTAAAAACTGCTGGTCAGTTTAACTTTCAAATCTGGCAGATCTGCAACTACGCATTAACAAAACCAAATTACACTACAATCGCTCTTCCTTATCAATTGGTTAGCTGCTGATATTTTTAAGGAGACGTGTTATGTTCTTGCCATATGTATTGGATTTGTTTTACAACTGTGATTCAAAAAGTCTGTTATTCCAAACCAATAAGTGCAACCTTTACTTATTGAAACAAGAAGGGTTGTGATTTATACTTGTTCCTAATTTTTTATGTTTTCTTTTTAATTTAATGAATGTCATATCAGTGGACCTTGTGATGCTTTTTACATTTCTTTGATGTCAGAGAAGCGATTTGCTAATGTTTTACAAAGGTTGGCCACAATTGTTAGATTTTATTTGGTTGTAGTAACATTTGCTAAGCAGATGGTCAGTGCTTTGATAATCATGATTTTTTGTTTTTAAATTTGTTTTTGTATATCATCTTCTAATATATACATGTGTTATGATAGGTCTATTAAAACCTGCTTCATTTCCTTTTCATATGAAAAATAGGTTTTGAACTTGCATTTAAGACATGCAAGATAGTTATGCAAATGCCACAAAATTATTGAAAACATTGTTTGAAGAATTTATTGAAAGTTCTTCATTGATGTTACTTGCTGTATTTGATCAAACATAATGCTAAAGATGAAACTGCCTGTGATTTAATTGTAAGTCTGTTTCACACCATTAAAACTTTCATTTAAAAAATGTGTACAGCAAAAGTATCAGAAATGTATTGTACAGCTTATATAATTCAGAGAGAATAAATTCTAATAATGAAATGCGATTTTGTTCTTAACAATGAGATTTACTGTATGTTCGTGACGAGATTTACTGTATGTTCGTGACGAGATTTACTGTATGTTCGTGAGATTTACTGTATGTTCGTGACGAGATTTACTGTATGTTCGTGACGAGATTTACTGTATGTTCGTGACGAGATTTACAGTATGTTCGTGACGAGATTTACTGTATGTTCGTGACGAGATTTACTGTATGTTCATGACGAGATTTACTGTATGTTCATGTCAATAGCTTTACAGTAGGACTTTACAGTATGTTATAGTCGAGATTTACAATGTGCTCGCAACAAGAGCTCTGCAATATGTTCATGACGGGAGATTTACTGTATTGGTTCACGTCAAGAGCTTGACAAGGTGATCAAATTCAAGCTTTGCTGTATATGATCATGACAAAACTTTTCACAGTCATACTATATTTTGTGATACAATATGTATCCAATACCAAAATTTGGTTGAGAGCCATAATGATGAGATTCAGTCTGAAAAACCACTCCTCTGAAATTTTTACATCCTGAAAATGCAAGTTGGATCAAGCACTACTTCTGATCAAATGAATGTTGCAGGGCTTGTGATAAAATGGCAGGGCCACTGGTTTACATGATCAATGAATTTGATAATTTATATTGCTACTCCAACTCGGACCCATGACAATGCATGCATAGTATCAGCAACAGAGAATTCTAGATCCCACACCGGGTCTGCCTACTCGATCTTGTACAAA
>NC_079167.1:92153116-92175616 GCF_947568905.1 Ostrea edulis
GATCGTGAGCTCGAGTCTAGCAGGGGTTTTAGACCCCCCCCCCCCCCCCCCCCGATCACTTTCTACTAAAACTAAATTTTTAAAAACTAAATAAGGTACATTTGAAAGTTTTCAATCTTAAAATATCATTGTACATATCCTCCACTTTCCATCCATATCAGATTTCTCATGTGTATTTTTCCTCCTAAAGCGCAAATGCAACGGATGAAAAAAATGTAAGTTTTTATCATTGGATTTATTAAAATTGAATTAATCCCCCCTTTTCAAAATTATTTCATTCAATCATACTAATGATGAAATGTACGCTTTTAATCGTATTTTTAGGATGAATTTTGTACATAAATTGAAATATATTTTTCTTAAGGAAAATTAGAGAGGTGAAATGGGAAAAGAGAATTCAGAGAACAGTTTTGGAATATAAATTTATACCTAAATATTGAATGGGGTGATAACTAGCTACTTTTCCCTTCATTAACATTTGTTTCCCCCTATACATGGAACAGTGACACGGCCTCTTGAGCTTCATTAAATAGATATAGACATCGAATCGTACATGCATTGATCAATACATTTCTATAGGAGCTTAAAGAAGCCACCTTTGTTTTATCAAAATAGAATATTCATTTTGTAATCGTATCTAAGCATTGAATATTGTCATTTGCATCTATCTTGCGTATAACACAGAACAATGAGACCAACACGCCTGATATACGGTCAACAGAAGGAAAAAAAAAAACATTTTTAAAACTTTGATACATTCAATACTCTAAAAATCGCCGTATACCCCCTACTGACAGAAGGACAACAACTGGTTGTGACTACTCTATTCCGGTTTTAACTAGTTCTATAAAACGAATATGGCCATGTCTGTAGTCTCCGGGTTTTTTTTTCCCTCGGGGAAGGGTGTGTGTTTTTGAAAATTCGGTTTAATGTGGAACAAATTCTAACATTCTAAATTTAATATCAACACATCTAACTGAAAAACAAATTTACGGGTATGTACAATTTAGCATAAATCATTTTCAATTTTAAAGGCGCCATATTCTGGACATGTCCCTGAAATGACCCACTGCGTAGCAATGGAACCAAATGCAAACTGGACTATCAAATCGCTCTTGTTGTTTGAGCTTAGTAATAAAAGTACAAAATGAATGCAAATACAAATTCAAATTATTCAAAATGCACCACTTTCAATGCAAAACGCATAAAACGTCCAACATTTTTCACTATAAGTGCACACACGGTAAATAACACGCTTCATCACGTTATTCGGTGTCTGCATGTACCCTGATATAGTAGTTAAAGGAATGTGAATGGTTATAGTGATAAACGAGGTGGTTCCGTACCCCAGGTGAGCGTTATAGGCAGTGAGAATGTTGGTCAGAGTGTCGTTATGCATACACCACACAAAAATCTGCATTTCTAATATACAATCATATTTCTATAGCCCCATGATCTGGTACCTATCGCTAGTTGCTGATCGATTGAAAATCGTGCATGTAACTGAAAATTACACATTTCTGTGGGATAAAAATTTCGTGGTTTATCAATCGTTAAGTCTTCAAAGTTCTATACAGTATTTCAGCTTTTTTGTGTGCATGCTGATATGGAAACAATCAAAATCAGATCCCCCTCCCTCAAAATTTAATCCCTTTAACAGAGCATTATATCTAAAACTCTTTGGAGAAAATACATGTGGTTTTTTTTTTGAAAATAGAATTTACCAAACCAGTGACAGGATCATTGAATACTCTGTAACAGTCATGGAATTATGCAGCCTCGTGTATAGAGTGGGCGAGTCAAAAGAGTTTGGGTTAACCCTAACCCAAAAGAGTTTGTCATCCCATCACAAACAGGAATAAGACCAGTAAGATGTGATTTATATTAGTTAAAAGGGTAATAGGTGTAAATTCTGATAAATATTTGCTTACGATGAGAGAGAACCGTCACTGAAACATAAAACAGTTCTTCCTAGTAAATACCACATAAAGTATCTCATTACGACTTCAAAATGGAACGTGGAGAAAAATAAAAGCTTGCCTACCGTCAGTCCCCATGACGTAAATCTGCATTGTTTTGGCGTAGAAATGATGGACCTTGTATTTATGTCTTCCTTGGTCATGTTGAGTTTGAAAGTGCCCCACTTCCGCCAGTGGCAGGACCGGTGCCTGACCCCTGATCTCAGGTGGGGCGGAGAGACGTAACTTTGACATCAGTTGCTTCTTTATATACTCGATATGCATTTTTTCTTCAGCTTTGCGTACTTCAGAAACTTCATTCTTTTCTCTACTTTCTGTTAATGTTCCATTTAACTTTTCATCTGTTTGTTCCGCGGAACTAGCCGGTGTGGTGTAATTGTCAGTAGTCCCCGTTAGGTCATTACTCCCATTAACAGATGTAGAGTTTTGTTCCAAGGTCGGTGTATTCGTCGTTTCATGTCTTTCTGTTTCGCTGTTTTTTATCCCCAGTAATTCCGAAAAAATAAATGAACCACAAGGCGCAACACTGAACAGAATAAAAACACTGAAAACCCACACATTAATGCGGAGAGCCATTTCTTCTCTTTCTCTTGGCCAACTGGGGCTAAGAGGACATTTAACAACAACAAAAAGCAAATATTCGCTATTTTCACAAAAGAATGGTGCATAAAAAAGTTGGAGGTGTGACACAGAACACCAATCAGAACTCGCAGAGCACCGGTATCTTCACGATTCGTCTAGAGGATCTTGCATCATCACATCAGACGGTCCAAAGGTTGCTTACTGGTGACGCAACACCGCAACACGTGTGTCCAGTCTCGCTTCTACTCGCACTCCAAAAAGTAATCTCGAAAGTGTGTCTGTCAATCAGTGAAACATTAAAAAATTCCAGGACGTATTTGCCAATTACAACGCATTGTATGTTAGACATCTACTTAAGATTAAATGTTCGTTTTTCGGGCCAAGTCAAGCCAGAATTAAAATTTTAATCCTCCTTTTTATTTGTCCTGGATTATTGCTCAAATATACACAATACACACATAAACATAATCATCATGATGTTTCTTAATTTTTGAAAGTTGAGAAGGCGACGCTTTTTTATCACAATATCATGCTTCGCGAAGAGTCATTAACATACATTTTTAATATAAAAACCAATTAAACCCCCCTATTTGGGAAAGGGTAACACGGTTTGAGAACAGATAATTGTTTGTTTGGAATTTTAAATTTGTAATAGTTGGTCCAAACTTGAGACTCCTTGAATTTTCGGCGAATAGTACATGTAAACAAAAAAAAAGAAATTATGATACATGTGCAAACACACACAAGCTTTTACACCCAACTGGGAAAACCTGAGCGTGGTGACTCAACTAATATATTGTTTAGAAAAAGAATTATGTTGCATACTTTTGAACAGTTTTAAAGCCATGCTTCCATCTGACGATTTTTATCTTGTACTTTGATGTAGCATGCTAAATTTAACCAATAATTACTAAAATAGCAAAATATTTGCGGCCATTTTTTTGGGCCTCTATACCACAATTACGTCATGCGTGCAGTAGGTTAGAGAGTAAGTGGGTGAAGGCCTTATAATGATTGAACTCTTATAATCTAGACTATACCGGCATCAACATTTTATATATACAAGGTTACTACAGGCATTAAGAGCACCAAGCAGGAGCTATATGAGCGCACTCACCGTGTCCTTAAATCATTTCAAAGCGGATAATGCATGCATTACAAACAGTCATGATACAAATCGTGTTCTGCAATTTCGTAACTCGGGTACTTTTCCCGATTTGTTAGTCGTCTGTCTGTAAAGAGTTGTAGTCTGTCCAGCGTGAACTTTAACCCCCCTTCCATGAGTAACAGATGGTAATCTGAGAAACTATGGTTGGTGTATGTAGTGTAACCAGTTCTTTAAGATGCCATATTGTTGAGTGCTTTGTACACGTATTTTTGTGGCGACTTCTGTATTGAACTCAGGGCCTGTGCAGGTCATTCCGGTCTCATCAGGATCCAGCTGACCAGCTCCAGATGTTACTGACCAGCTCCATATGTTATTGGTTAGAAGATCAGAATTCTAATTTAAAGAGCTGCAGTTTCTATGACACAATTCTTCTCACAGAACATTGTCCAGATTCACCAAACCCCGTAAAAGTGTTCCTCTTAATTGTGGTCCTACAGAAGTATATCCAAGAAGCATGGCTAACCTGACCTCTCTGATCAGTCAAGATAAATTAAAAATTAACATTCTCTTTGGACTGGTTGCAAACCAGGTCATCAAACTTCGCCAAAAAGTATTTTATGGTGACCCTGAAGAAGTATAGTTATTTTTTCGGTACAATTGAAATTCTTAAGTGGTTATCATAGTCTGATCATGATTGGGATTATAACATGATTACCACAGCTTCTAATCACGATTAGGATTCTAAGATGATTACCACAGCTTCTAATCACGATTAGGATTCTAACATAATTACCACAGCTTCTAATCACGATTAGAATTTAAACATGATTACCACAGCTTCTAATCATGATTAGCATTCTAACATGATTACCACAGCTTCTAATCACGATTAGGATTCTAACATGATTACCACAGCTTCTAATCATGATTAGCATTCTAACATGATTACCACAGCTTCTGATCACGATTAGGATTCTAACATGATTACTACAGCTTCTAATCACGATTAGGTTTCTAACATGATTACCACAGCTTCTAATCACGATCAGGATTCTAACATGATTACCGTCGCGTCTAATCACTATTAGGATTCTAACATGATTACCGCCGCTTCAAATCACGATTGGGATTCTAACATGATTACCACAGCTTCTAATCACGATTGGGATTCTAACATGATTAGCACAGCTTCTGATCACGATTGGGATTCTAACATGATTACCACAGCTTCTAATCACGATCGGGATTCTAACATGATTACCACAGCTTCTGATCACGATTGGGATTCTAACATGATTACCGCCGCTTCTAATCACGATCAGGATTCTAACATGATTACCACAGCTTCTAATCACGATTAGGATTCTAACATGATTACCGCCACTTCTAATCACGATCAGGATTCTAACATGATTACCACAGCTTCTAATCACGATTAGGATTCTAACATGATTACCACAGCTTCTAATCACGATCGGGATTCTAACATAATTACCACAGCTTCTGATCACGATCGGGATTCTAACATGATTACCACAGCTTCTGATCACGATCAGGATTCTAACATGATTAACACAGCTTCTAATCACGATTAGGATTCTAACATGATTACCGCCGCTTCTAATCACGATCAGGATTCTAACATGATTACCACAGCTTCTAATCACGATCAGGATTCTAACATGATTACCACCGCTTCTGATCACGATCGGGATTCTAACATGATTACCGCCGCTTCTAATCACGATCAGGATTCTAACATGATTACCACAGCTTCTAATCACGATTAGGATTCTAACATGATTACCGCCACTTCTAATCACGATCAGGATTCTAACATGATTACCACAGCTTCTAATCACGATTGGGATTCTAACATGATTACCACAGCTTCTGATCACAATTGGGATTCTAACATGATTACCACAGCTTCTGATCACAATTAGGATTCTAACATAATTACCACAGCTTCTAATCACGATTAGGATTCTAACATGATTACCACAGCTTCTAATCACGATCAGGATTCTAACATGATTACCACAGCTTCTGATCATGATTGGGATTCTAACATGATTAGCACAGCTTCTGATCACGATTGGGATTCTAACATGATTACCACAGCTTCTAATCACGATTGGGATTCTAACATGATTACCACAGCTTCTAATCACGATTGGGATTCTAACATGATTACCACAGCTTCTAATCACGATTGGGATTCTAACATGATTACCACAGCTTCTGATCACGATTGGGATTCTAACATGATTACCACAGCTTCTAATCACGATTGGGATTCTAACATGATTACCACAGCTTCTGATCATGATTGGGATTCTAACATGATTACCACGACATGGCTTCTGCCACATCAACCACAATTGGAGCGATAGGCTCAGACTTTTTCGTCCGCGCGATAAGACATGCGGCTGAGTTCTGGACCCGTCACGATCCGCTTCTCTATCCTGTACAACAAATGTTGGGAATCTTAATTTGATTGCCATACCTTCTGATCCTGATTGGGATTCTAATATGATTTAAACTAGCTTCCGATCATGATTGGGATTCTAACATGATTTAAATAGCTTCTGATCCTGATTGGGATTCTAACATGATTTAAATAGCTTCTGATCCTGATTGGGATCCTAACATGATTTAAATAGCTTCTGATCCTGATTGGACACAAACTTGACATCTCCCTATATGGTTGTATGGCATAGAGACAAACCCCATTTTGTTCAAAGTGGTCGATACAACCCTACAGATCTATTTGTATATGGCCACTAGTTACACATTTGTATATGCTTACATTGCCCATTACTTACACATTTGTATATGGTTACATTGCCCATTACGTACACATTTGTATATGGTTACATTGCCCATTGCTTACACATGTGTATATGGTTACATTGCCCACTACTTACACATTTGTATATGGGTACATTGTCCATTGCTTACACATTTGTATATGGTTACATTGCCCATTACTTACACATTTGTATATGGTTACATTGCCCATTACTTACACATTTGTATATGGTTACATTGCCCACTGGTTACACATTTGTATATGGTTACATTGCCCACTGCTTACACATTTGTATATGGTTACATTGCCCACTGCTTACACATTTGTATATGGTTACATTGCCCACTACTTACACATTTGTATATGGTTACATTGCCCACTGCTTACACATTTGTATATGGTTACATTGCCCACTGGTTGCACATTTGTATATGGTTACATTGCCCACTGCTTACACATTTGTATATGGTTACATTGCCCACTGCTTACACATTTGTATATGGTTACATTGCCCACTGGTTACACATTTGTATATGGTTACATTGCCCACTGGTTACACATTTGTATATGGTTACATTGCCCACTGGTTACACATTTGTATATGGTTACATTGCCCACTGGTTGCAAACTAAGCTCATCTACTGTAATTGTGTGTAAAGTCTTATCACACTCTGTATATGTTCCTTCAATAGCCTTCAGGATTTCCATCAACCTTTCTCCTGATTTGCTATGCTTAGCATAAGTGCACACAAGATTTAGAGGATGCTGAGTATGTTTTTTTTTTCTGTTACAAAAGTAAACACTATGTCCCATATATAGCTTTTGTTTTATAACAATACCCCATGAAGCACTGCAAAGGCATTTTAATATCATCAAACAAGTTACACAATATAACAATAAAACGATTTATTTCCAACAAATTCACCCTTACAATAAATAAAAATGAAATATTGCTGATTTGAATGCCCTCTAAAAATTATATCTTTTCAAATCAAATCAAACAAAACTAATCATAAAATGCCTAGTGGCATTTTAAGTTTGTGACTAATCTCTAGAGAATGTTGCAAAGATTATCTTTTTTTGGTTTTGGATTATCACTGGTGAAAGCACAAGTCATATTACATGTATAAAGGGTCAGGTAAAGTTTGTCAGACTGACAGTTCCTAAGCCCATAAGATTTCTCTTAAGACGATTTTGTTCAGTACATCCAGGATTTGTACTTTGTAAATATTATATTCTGTACAACACTGGCACAATTTTATATATAGAAAAGTGAACATATACCAATGTTTCAATTTTGCAAGATGACAGAATTCACCACTGTAAAAACGAGTTGTAAACCAAGGTCATTAAAATAAACCTTTACCTGCAGAAAAGAGACCACTTGAAAGTAGTCATATCATTTCTGACAACTGTGGTAAGATTGATGGCTGGTAGATATATCTGTCTAGATACCCCTGGGGTTAGAGTGCAGGACTAGTAATGCAGGTGTCCTGGTTTTGAGTTCCAGTCTGACTATATATTTTCTCTTTTGATCACTATCAGAACTATATGCTGTCATCAAAACAGTAAATCCTGCACCCCAGTGTTTACCTCTAAACACAATAACAGTTTATTTGAAAGCTGAAAATATCACTCATCTGGAAAATATAGTCCCAATACAATATCTCACGTGTGACTGAATGTATTCATACACAGTTGCTTCTTCCATATAGGATCTATTGTCACTTTAATTATAATATCTGAATAAACACTTTTATCATTAATCAGTCACAGCATCTGAAGTAAGTCTACAGTAAAACATGGTTACAGCAAACATTCTTATAATGAATTCACCCTTACTGCAAAGTGATTTTCATTCCAAGTTGTTTTAAAACATATCAAGAACTTATTGCACATAATGAATTGTGTTAATAATGGAACAAAATTGTTTGTTCCCCAGCACTTTGCTAAACTAGTATTTTGTATCCGTACAAGAACATGTATCACACAAGTTTCACTACTGTAGAATGAACAAGTACTAGGAATTGAACTTGCTTTCATAAACTAACCCTAACTCTTCTTAAAAATATGGGTAAATTGCAGCATATGATACAAGTTTGATATACATTCTTTCAGATATGATTCTTGTAAGTTTTCATCACTCTAGGATGGACTTGAACCTGTCTTAAAAAATAAACTTTGTCACTCATCTGGAAAATGTAGGTCAACTGCAGCATTTGAAAACTTGTTGCACATCTACAGACTACACAATCATTTTATCACGAAGTAAGAATCCTAAACCCTTAACTGTATTAGGGGTTCCAATGACTAACAGTCACAGGAATCCAGCCCCCCCCCCCTTTTTTAATTTACCCTTATTTGGACCCCCTGGACCTAAATCAAAACTCCAAAAACTTTATCACACATCTGCAAGATATGCCCAATCACCTCTAAGAAGAATATTTTTTGGTTACCTCTTAAAATGGAATAGGAATTCTAATGATAAAAAACTGTGACAGACATGAATAACAATAATTTACCCAAACCTGTTTTAAAAAGTGCAGATATAATCACAGCATATGCAAAATACCTTTGTGATTGACAAGAACAGCAATTCCTGCTGCAAATACTTTATCACTGGCAAGCAATCAACCCAAATTTTTCACAAGGAAAGACTTTCTGTTATTGACAAAATGACTGTTCATCATAATACCACAGCACCGGCTTCACACCTTGCCGTCGGCATGGCTGCTAGTTCATACCAACAGTTGAGCATAGGATCAAAACACTCCATGCTATTGATGGTCTCATTACAGCTAAACATGTCCAGTCGCACGAAGAACTGTCGACCTCCCATCACATACAGAAGTCCATTCACGCTCACCGAACACGGCGCTGTTCTTTTCTGATTCATATCAGGCATTGTCTCCCAAATGTTCTGTCAATGAAATTGACATCATGTGCACCTGTCTTTACAATTAACTTAAAAAGAATCTCAGATATTAGGGGTTTTTAAACCCTTTTGTACTGCCTGTCTGCATTTAGAGTGGCATTTGCTTGTTTTCATTTTCTAAACTTTCTAAATATACACCTGCCAGCAGGGTGACTACCAATTTCAATCATGCTACATTCCACTCTGAAGATAACGTATAAGTACAATTTTTAGCAAGGATTTAATTTTGGCATTATTAGCAAGGGTGCCGAGATTGCTAAAATTGATATTGCTAACAATTTATTCCATATCGTAGGTAATAGTTATATTTGTTGGAATTATAAATTCACTAAAATTAAGTCTTGCTAAAAATTCCACTTAAATGGTATTAGCAATAACAAGGATGCATGTCCGCCCAGACAGTACTAAATATGGATTAGCAGTACTACCCATTAGATCCGGACAGGCATGACTAAATCTAGAGAGGCATGACTAAATCTAGACAGACATGACTAAGTCTAGAAATATGGATTAAATTTATTAAATCAGACATTTTTACTAAATTTGGACAGGAAGAGCAATGTTCAAAACACATATACAAGGGTAAATAATTTCATATCTTTATTCTTTTATTATGGAGTTGGAGAATATGCAGTAACTCGATGGAGCATATATGTGCAGGTGAATGAATGATACAAATTACATGTACATCAGGTTTGATGCGATGTTTATAAATATGCCCCATTGTGAAGAGATGCTCCACTCTGCAAATTTTTTATCAACACATTTTGTACATCCAATTCAATTCCTTACAAATATCTATGAACAATTCCTTACAAAAGAAATCTACTGCCCTACCTCTTCAGATGAGTACCTCTCCACAGAGGCCAGGTCCCCGTCCCGAGTGTTGAATCCTCCCATCACGTAAATGTAACCATTGAGAGTCGCCACGCTGGCATTGGCACGAGGTGTATTTAGGGGAGGTAACTCCTCCCACTCTTTGGTGACTGGGTTAAAACTCTCTACTGTAGTCAGTTCTGACCCAAATCCATAGTCTTTATCCATACCACCAATGATGTACAGTAAACCTGAAAAACACACAGACAGTGTATAAATATGACGGATAAATATAGAAATGCTCTTTGTACCTGAAAGTTGTCCACTTCATTGTACTGGTACTATAAGTTAGAACTTTTGTTTCCACAATACATAACGGTTTCCACAATCCATAATGCAATTTCAAAAATCTAGAAAAAATGCCATTATTTGTTATACTCTACTATTAAAAGAATTCTATTACATGAATTCTGATCTTAACTTTACTGAAGTATAAACTTTTACATTCATTGCTTACCTTCCAACTCAGTAACAGCCATCTCAAACCTGAGGGTGGGCATTTTACACAACGTCACCCACTCGTTTGTTGTAGGGTCAAACTTTTCTACCGTGTCACCTAACTCAGTTCCCACCCATCCTCCAAAGGCATAAAGACAGTCTCCCAGGGAGGCTAGACCATGACCACACCGCGGCTGGGTGAGGGGAGGGCCAGTGGACCACTTTCTATTAATGGGGTCATAACACTCCACTAAGTCATAGATAAGGGACTCATTCTCTCCCCCGACCACAAAGATCTGTCCGTTAGCGACTGATGTCCCCATATGGTTCCTTGGGTACTGTAAACTTGGTATAGTCTCCCACTCATGAGAGAAGGTATCATATTTGTCTACAGTTTCCAAAGTGTGAATATCACTCCATCGACCGCCTTTCGTGTGGAAATAACCTCCAATGAGATATATGCTTTTCCTTGCTGATTTCCTCGGCTGGACTAAGTGTGGTTTCACAAGTTTAAGATCCAATTTGTTACACAACTTCCTATCATTCATCATGTCTCGTGAAAACTTGTTCACAGCTATTTTTATACTTAAATCACAGCAGTCCTCCAAAGACTTCTCGAGCTCAGACTCTGATATGATTGGGAATCTGATTTGGTGAAGTATATTGAAAATTGATAACTTCCTGTTTTTTGGGTCATGTTGGAGCCACCTTAATGCTGCCTGCAAGACCTCTTTTTCTGAGGACACACATAAATGTTCACTTTGCAGGAGTTCAACAACAAGATTTTCAGCCAACTCCAAATACTCCTCTTCCTGAGATGTGATGACAAAATTCTTGTGGATAAATCTTTCAGCATCTATTTTTAACTCTGAGCAAGAATGTATGTCTGCAAACTGGTATATACCTAAAAGTAAAAGAAACAAAAACATGATATGTGTTTGCCAAACACTGATGCCCCTCTATGACAGCAGAGTAATTATGTTACCAAAAAGAAAGGTCTTGTCACAAGGAATACACACATGAAATATGAAAGCCACATCACTAACCATTCAACATTATGGCCAGGGTTAAAGTTTTTCCAAAGTAGGTGAAACTCCAAGGTCATGAGATCAAACTTTTTGATAATAAAAGAAAGGTCTTGTCACAAGGAATACACATGTGAAATATAAAAGCCATTATAGCATTTAAAATCATTCAAAAGGGTTATACACATGCATCATTTAATTGATAGTAATGCCCAATGAATTCAAGATATTGAGCAGATAATATCTTCCTATGTCCAGAGTGGACTGACCATGTGACCTAAAAATCAATAGGGGTCATCTACTCCTTATGCTGCATCTGTCTACCAAGTTTGGTGTCAATCAAGGAAATGATTCTTAAAATATAGAAGACAATATATTACGATGTCCAATTTAACCCTTGACCTTTGACCACGTTGCCTGAAAATCAGTAGGGGTCATCTACTCCTGAAGATGTACCAGTGTACCAAGTTTGATGAGTGTCAAGCAAAGGGTTCTCACGATATCAAGCGGACAGTATTTTGCTATGTCCAGTTTGACCCTAGACCTTTGACCATGTGACCTCAAAATCAATAGGGGTCATCTTCTCCTGAAGATGTACCAGTGTACCAAGTTTGATGTCTGTAAAGCAAAAGGTTCTCTAGACATTGAGTGGTCAGTATATTCCTATGTCCAGTTTGACCCTTGACCTTTGACCTCAAAATCGATGGGGATTACCTACTCCTCACAATGTATCAGTGTACCAAGTTTAATGTCTGTCAAGGAAAGGTTTCTCAAGATATTGAGCACACAGTATCTTTCTATTTCCAGAGTGGATTGACCTTTGATCTCTGACCTTTTCACCTGAAAAACAGTAAGGGTTCTTTTCTACTCATAACCAACCCACATATGAAATATCATTACAATCAAGTGAATGGTTCTAAAGATATTGAGCGGACAAGATGTGGTCTACCGACCGACAGGTGCAAAGCAATATGCCCCTCTTCTTTGAAGGGACCGTCGCAGTGGGCGAGAGGTTACAGCGTTCGCCCCGCATGTGGAAGGCCAGGGTTCAAATCCCGGCCACGACAGACCTAAGTCGTTAAAACAGGTAGTGATAGTTCCATCACCAAATGCTCGGCATCAGGTGTGAATGTCATGGGTCCTCGGAGATGACCTTAAAAACGGATGTCCCGTGTCACAGTAGGTGAGGCACGCTAAAGAACGCTCACTGCTCAGTGGCCGTAAGTGTCAAGCATAGGCCTAAATTTGAAGCCCTTCACTGGTCTTGGTGACGTCTCCATATGAGTGAAAAATTCTCGAGTGAGACATTAAGCAAGAAACAATCAATCTTTGAAGGGGGGGGGCATAAAAATGTTGCTACCAAAGAAAGGTCTTGTCACAAGGAATACACACATGAAAATATGAAAGCCCTTATAACCATCCATTCAAAAGTTATGGCCAAGGTTAAAGTTTTTACAGACAAACAAAAACTATATACCAAATCTTTGATTATAGGGGAATAAAAAGAAAGATAAAGAAAAATTTAGTTGTGAAAAGACACTGGTACCAGTTAGAAAAATTAACCAAAATAAACTTAGAAAAGGAATGAAAACAGTCTAGGATTCCCATTGCAGTCACTAAGTTCGACCAGAAAGGATTGCATATGCTATAAGACGACAGAAAATACACATAAAAGTTTACCCCCCCCCCCCCAACAAACACTATACAGAATTACCTTTGATAGAGATTAATAGAATCCTTCATAAGTACGAATGTGGGATAGGGAAATTCCACCGAGGGGACAAAATTCACAGTCTAGGACGAGGCTTTGCCAAGTCCTAGACAGTGAATCTTGTTCCAGACGTGGAATTTCCCTATCCCACACGAGTAAATAATGAAGGATTATTTTTCTCACATTTTAACTACAGTTTAGTGCATAAATTTTGGAGCTTTGAGAAAATTCTAGATTATCAAAATCCTCATTTGAACTTTGATGCAAAAACTAATTAGATAGGCAGAAAGAGTATACCCGAAAACGGTTTACACAGTAGTGTAAACTAAACAAGAGGCCCATGGGCCACATCGCTCACCTGAGTCACCTTGGCCCATATCTGAAGACTTTTCATATATATTTGCATGTAAAACCTTAGTCCCTATTATGGCCCAAACTACCCTTTGCAAACTTGAATCTACACTATGTCAGAAAGCTTTCATGTAAATGTCAACTTCTTTGGCCCAATGGTTCTTGAGAAGAAGATTTTTAAAGCTTTTTCCTATATTTGTATGTAAAACTTTGACCCCCCCCCCACTTGTGGCCCCATCCTACCCCCCGGGGGTCATGATTTGAACAAACTTGAATCTGCACTATGTCAGAAAGTTTTCTTGTAAATATCAGCTTTTCTGACTCAGTGGTTATTGAGAAAAAGATTTTAACTATATATTTGTATGTAAAACTTTGATCCCCCCTTGTGGCCTCATCCTACCCCCGGGGGCCATGATTTGAACAAACTTGAATCTGCACTATGTCAGAAAGTTTTCATGTAAAAATCAGCTTTTCTGGCTCAGTAGTTCTTGAGAAGAAGATTTTAACTATATATTTGTATGTAAAACTTTGATCCCCTATTGTGGCCCCATCCAACCCCCGGAGCCCATGATTTGAACAAACTTGAATCTGCATTATGTCAGGAAGCTTTCATGTAAATCTCAGCTTTTCTGGCTTAGTGGTTCTTGAGAAGAAGATTTTTAAAGTTTTTCCCTATATATTTGTATGTAAAACTTTGATCCCCCCTTGTGGCCCCATCCTACCCCCGGGGGCCATGATTTGAACAAACTTGAATCTGCACTATGTCAGAAAGTTTTCATGGAAAAATCAGCTTTTCTGGCTCAGTGGTTCTTGAGAAAAAGATTTTAACTATATATTTGTATGTAAAACTTTGATCTCCCTTGTGGCCCCGGACATCCAACCCCCGGAGCCCATGATTTGAGCAAACTTGAATCTGCATTATGTCAGGAAGCTTTCATGTAAATCTCAGCTTTTCTGGCTTAGTGGTTCTTGAGAAGAAGATTTTTTAAATTTTTCCCTATATATTTGTGTGTAAAACTTTGATCCCCCCTTGGGGCCCCATCCTATCCCCGGGGGCCATGATTTGAACAAACTTGAATCTGCACTATGTCAGAAAGTTTTCATGTAAAAATCAGCTTTTCTGACTCAGTGGTTCTTGAGAAGAAGATTTTTAAATGACCCCACCCTATTTTTGCATTTTTGTGATTATCTCCCCTTTGAAAGGGACATGGCCCTTCATTTGAACAAACTTGAAAGCCCTTCACCCAAGGATGCTTTTGGCCATGTTTGGTTGAAATTGGCCCTGTGGTTCTGGAGAAGAAGTCGAAAATGTGAAAAGTTTAACAGACAGACGGACAGACAGACGACGGACAAAAAACGATCAGAAAAGCTCACTTGAACCTTCGTTTCAGGTGAGGTAGAAACCCAAGGTTGTCCACCAGAAAGCTATACTACATTAAAATTTGAAGATAACAATGCAAAATATTTTACTTCACCATGTAACGCAAATCTTCACCGTGTAATGTAAATCATAGAAAATATATTATGTACGTCACAATCAAATGACGTCGCAGCAGTGTGAGACAGAAAAATTTCACATGGCTGTCTCACATGGGTAAAGTCGATCTCACACTGGTGATAATGTGAGAAATTGGTACATACAACTATACTGCTATTACCTATGATGACAGATCTGAGGTTGTGTCCTTCCTACAAAATCCCAACACAACACTTACCAACACAGTTTTGGCTGTCTAGATGTTTCTGTAAAAACTTGGTGCATTCGTTGACAACACATGTAATTCCAAACATGTCTGCTGCAGCTAAAACATCTTGACAGTTGTCCCAGGTAATGTCAATTTCACCTTCAACCAAAAAATTTATAATTATGTTATTAATAATAGTTTCTCTGCAGGTACTTGTAATATAATTAGAGAGAAGGTGAAAAACAGAGAAGAAGGTCCTCACACTTCATGGAAAATTCTAAACTCTGATTAGAATACGGAGATATGTATAAAGGAGCATGGATATGATTAGAATGTTGGGATATGTATAAAGGGGCATTGATAATTACAATGCTGGAATATGAATAAAGGAGCATGGATATGATTAGAATACTGGGATATGTATAATGGGGCATGGATATGATTAGAATGCTGGGATATGTCTAAAGGGGTACGTATTAAATGATTTTTTGGGGGGGGGGGGGGGGGATACCCGACTATTTCTTGGATATTGAATCAATAATATTCAAAGTATTTGACTCTGTAAACATAGCAGAAAACCTTAATTTTAAAAAAATGACCAAAAAAAAAAAAATGTGTCTGAAATATCTAAACTTTCTCATTTTCAAAACAAGGCATGGGGCCTGTTTATGTTTACATGTTTTATGACTCAATTATCAACTTAGCATTATAATTGACAGTTTTTTGGGCTACTTCAATGAAATTTTTTTGTTCTTTTTCTTTGTACATGCATTCTAATTTGATTTATCATTAACCTATGCCAAGATGTTGAATGTGTTTGACACAATCTTTAGAAATCTTGGTGTTCTTTCCTCCTCGAGTGCTGTTCTTGGCTGATTACAAGTATTTGTTGACAGTCCTATGAAAGGCATGCACATATAAACTGTTTAAACACAATTTTGGCAGCCAGGTTTTATAATGTAAATCATTAAAGTATAATGTTCTTTGCAGTGTAGAAATATTTTTCATGAAAGATATATATTTCTATGATTAAAAAGGGTTGATTTTAAATGATCAAAAATCTTGTCCATGCCCCCTTTAAAATGAAGAAAAATAAATCTGAGAGTAACAAGGGGTTATTTTTTTAAAATCATATTTTGTTAAAAATCTCGCAAATTGTTAGCAAATTGCTTCCTTACATTGTTTTGGCAATAATGTTTCAACTGTAACATAAGCAAAGGAAATGAAGGATCTATAAAATTTTAGTAATTTTATCGGTAGAGATATTTATGTAATGTAGACCTGTTTAGTCATTTTGGATTAATATCACTATAATCAGCAAACATGACTTTGGGATATAATGCCTTTTTCAAACATATGATATAAATACTGATTTCCTCAAGATACTTGTACATTCATTCAGAGACATACATTTTAAGATTTTTCATGAAACACATGAGATGTACATATATACATATTATTGCAAAATCAAATAAAAGTTATCATTCTTGAGGCAAATAATTGTTTCTGTAAATCATAAAAAAGGTGAGAAGCCTGTATATATATACAAATGACGTGTGCAACCATCACATTTCAAGAGGATTCTATTTTCTCGGGTGTACCCCTATACCACAAAGTTAAAGCCTCATCAAAATACAAATTTTTGTTTCTATAAAGTTTAACATAAATCATATCCATAATGTTATATCCCAATGAAACTGTAAAATTTTGACAATCCACCAAACTTGATCCAGACAAATTGAAATGATTTGATCTAGTACATTTAACTACCAACCTGTGTAGATAAACGTGAGCAAACTCTGGAATGTCGAGGGGGATATGTCATGAAGAGTGATACACTTGTTCTCCACGTCGTACATGGCGCTGGTAAACATGGCTCTGAAATACTGACCACCGGCCGCGAGGACCACTAGGTGAGCTTGGAATGTTTCGTTGGATACCTGGATAGTGATGTCACAGAATGACTGATTGTCCAGTAGCTGCCTTAGATTGTTCATGAACTGTGGACTGTAGCTGAAAGAAGTATTGAATGTAGCATCACATGTACAACATCCGAATTAAGTGAGTAACTCAATAACATAATCATGTTTAGAGAAAAAACAAAATATCCAAAAGACAAAACAAACCAGATTTAGTGACAAAAGTAAAAACTGACCTTTTCGAGGTGTAATGCTCCTCAATATTGGCCATCCTCTATTTATGGTATATTATTTTCAACTGGATTTTGTTGGACTCAGTACATGTGTGTCTGAAATACAGTACAAAGATATTACCTAATCAGCATGATCAGCTGCTGATATACACTGTATAGCCGTATAATACAGCTGTATATCAAAAATTCGAATTTCCTCGATAGTTATTTGCGGGAACTACAGTACCGACACTTACTTGGGCTACGGTGCACTGCAAGGCCGTGAAACAAACATATGACTTTTTTTCGGAGGCGTTTACACCGGTTTAGTAGGGTGTGAAGAAATATACAACTTACAAGCAAGAAACTTGATCTTACGCAAAATCAATGAAGTGATGGTAAAACCTTGAGACATACCGAACCGAAAAATCTTAATCTTTTGAACGATTAAAAGCAGGTAAAAGTCACACAGCAGTTTATGTTTTAAAACTACATGGATGAACAGCTGGTTTTGTTGAAAGTGAAACTAGCTTGAACGATGCAATCTTGTCCACGACGTATAGTTTCAAAGAATGCGGTACAGTTTTATTTATCTCTCAGACATTATTCGCAAAAATGGGATGTCGTAAGAAACGCTGAAGTAAGGAGATTTGCCAGGGATTGCATGACAAGTGTTGGAACCAAGCCTGACCACGCAGAAAGCTTGGCAGAAGTTCTGGTGCTAGCAGACTACAGAGGACACTATAGTCATGGCCTCAACCGACTAGGTGAATAACTTTGTGTTCCTATAATCAATAAATCTATGGGGGAAAACGATTCGAAAGTAAGGTAGATTTGCACTATGCACAGGGGCTTCTTATCCAGTTTGTTCTCAATCTATACATATGTATATAAATATATATAGATTGAGAACAAAATGGATAAGAAGCCCCTGTGCAGTATGGGTGCTATTTGTGCAAGCTGAGTGTTTAATTAATACAGGTTCTTGTAACCTGACATTTCATCAGTGTGGATCTATTCTCTTTAGAGAGGTGGACAGGCATAGCTATAGCCTTACATCCATGCATGTAGGCTATGCCTGTCAACTTCTCTCGGCTGGGCTGTAACACCAGTGTTCCGGTGTCATGCAGTTAGAATATCACAGGAAAACTGAATCCTCCCAGGATTAACAACATTATATCAAATCACAGGGGCTAAGCCCGTTTTGATCCTGGTGACACTGTAATGATTCTAGTGATCCTGTAATGATTCTAGTGATCCTGATAACACTGTAATGATTGTAGTGATGCTGGTGACACTGTAATGATTCTAGTGATCCTGATAACATTGTAATCATTCTAATGATCCCGATAACACTGTAATGATTGTAGTGATGCTGATGACACTGTAATGATTCTAATGATCCTGGTGATACTGTAATGATTCTAGTGATGCTGATAACACTGTAATGATTCTAGTGATCCTGGTGACACTGTAATGATTATAGTGATCCTGGTGACACTGTAATGATTCTAGTGATGCTGGTGACACTGTAATGATTCTAGTGATCCTGGTGATACTGTAATGATTCTAGTGATCCTGGTGACACTGTAATTATTGTAGTGATGCTGGTGACACTGTAATGATTCTAGTGATCCTGGTGACACTGTATTTATTCTAGTGATGCTGGTGACACTGTAATGATTCTAGTGATCCTGGTGACACTGTAATGATTCTAGTGATCCTGATAACACTGTAATGATTCTAGTGATCCTGGTGACACTGTAATGATTCTAGTGATCCTGATAACACTGTAATGATTCTAGTGATCCTGGTGACACTGTAATGATTCTAGTGATCCTTGTGACACTGTAATGATTCTAGTGATGCTGATAATACTGTAATGATTCTAGTATTGCTGGTGATACTGTAATGATTCTAGTGATCCTGTAATGATTCTAGTGATCCTGGTGACACTGTAATGATTCTAGCGATGCTGATAACACTGTAATGATTCTAGTATTGCTGGTGACACTGTAATGATTCTAGTGATGCTATAATGATTCTAGTGATGCTATAATGATTCTAGTGATCCTGGTGACACTGTAATGATTCTAGTGATGCTATAATGATTCTAGTGATCCTGATAACACTGTAATGATTCTAGTGATGCTGTGACACTGTAATGATTCTAGTGATGCTGTGACACTGTAATGATTCTAGTGATGCTGTGACACTGTAATGATTCTAGTGATCCTGGTGATACTGTAATGATTCTAGTGATGCTGGTGACACTGTAATGATTCTAGTGATCCTGGTGACACTGTAATGATTCTAGTGATCCTGGTGACACTGTAATGATTCTAGTGATGCTGGTGACACTGTAATGATTCTAGTGATCCTGTAATGATTCTAGTGACACTGTAATGATTCTAGTGATCCTGGTGACACTGTAATGATTCTAGTGATGCTGGTGACACTGTAATGATTCTAGTGATGCTGGTGATACTGTAATGATTCTAGTGATCCTGGTGACACTGTAATGATTCTAGTGATCCTGGTGACACTGTAATGATTCTAGTGATGCTGGTGACACTGTAATGATTCTAGTGATGCTGATAATACTGTAATGATTCTAGTATTGCTGGTGATACTGTAATGATTCTAGTGATCCTGTAATGATTCTAGTGATCCTGGTGACACTGTAATGATTCTAGTGATCTTGGTGACACTGTAATGATTCTAGTGATCCTGGTGACACTGTAATTTTTTTTAGTGATGCTGGTGACACTGTAATGATTCTAGTGATCCTGGTGACACTGTAATAATGATTCTAGTGATACTGGTGACACTGTAATGATTCTAGTGATCCTAGTGACACTGTAATGATTGTAGTGATCCTGGTGACACTGTAATGATTCTAGTGATGCTGATAACACTGTAATGATTCTAGTATTGCTGGTGATACTGTAATGATTCTAGTGATCCTGTAATGATTCTAGTGATCCTGGTGACACTGTAATGATTTTAGTGATCCTGGTGACACTGTAATGATTCTAGTGATCCTGTAATGATTCTAGTGACACTGTAATGATTCTAGTGATGCTGGTGACACTGTAATGATTCTAGTGATGCTGGTGACACTGTAATGATTGTAGTGATCCTGGTGACACTGTAATAATGATTCTAGTGATGCTGGTGACACTGTAATGATTCTAGTGATCCTAGTGACACTGTAATGATTGTAGTGATCCTGGTGACACTGTAATGATTCTAGTGATGCTGATAACACTGTAATGATTCTAGTATTGCTGGTGATACTGTAATGATTCTAGTGATCCTGTAATGATTCTAGTGATCCTGGTGACACTGTAATGATTATAGTGATCCTGGTGACACTGTAATGATTCTAGTGATGCTGAAAACACTGTAATGATTCTAGTATTGCTGGTGACACTGTAATGATTCTAGTGAAGCTATAATGATTCTAGTGATCCTGATAACACTGTAATGATTCTAGTGATCCTGGTGATACTGTAATGATTCTAATGATCCTGATAACACTGTAATTATTCTAGTGATGCTGGTGACACTGTAAATATTCTAGTGATGCTGGTGACACTGTAAATATTTTTAGTGATGCTGGTGACACTGTAATGATTCTAGTGATGCTGGTGACACTGTAATGATTCTAATGATTCTAATGATCCTGTAATGATTCTAGTGATGCTGGTGACACTGTAATTTTTTTTTTAGTGATCCTGGTGACACTGTAATGATTCTAGTGATCCTGGTGACCATGTAATGATTCTAGTGATGCTGGTGACACTGTAATGATTCTAATGATGCTGGTGACACTGTAATGATTCTAGTGATGCTGGTGACACTGTAATGATTCTAGTGATCCTGTAATGATTCTAGTGATCCTGATAACACTGGAATGTTTTTAGTGATCCTGGTGACACTGTAATTATTCTAGTGATGCTGGTGACACTGTAATTTTTTTTAAGTGATGCTGGTAACACTGTAATGATTTTAGTGATGCTGGTGATACTGTAATGATTCTAGTGATCCTGGTGACACTGTAATTATTCTAGTGATGCTGGTGACACTGTAAATATTTTTAGTGATGCTGGTGACACTGTAATGATTCTAGTGATGCTGGTGACACTGTAATGATTCTAATGATTCTAATGATCCTGTAATGATTCTAGTGATCCTGGTGATACTGTAATGATTCTAGTGATCCTGATAACACTGTAATGATTCTAGTATTGCTGGTGATACTATAATGATTCTAGTGATCCTTGTGACACTGTAATGATTCTAGTGATGCTGATAACACTGTAATGATTCTAGTATTGCTGGTGATACTATAATGATTCTAGTGATCCTTGTGACACTGTAATGATTCTAGTGATGCTGATAACACTGTAATGATTCTAGTATTGCTGGTGATACTGTAATGATTCTAGTGATGCTGGTAACACTGTAATGATTCTAGTATTGCTGGTGATACTGTAATGATTCTAGTGATCCTGTAATGATTCTAGTGATCCTGGTGATACTGTAATGATTCAAATGATCCTGGTGACACTGTAATTATTCTAGTGATGCTGGTGACACTGTAAATGTTTTTAGTGATCCTGGTGACACTGTAATGATTCTAGTGATCCTGGTGACACTGTAATAATGATTCTAGTGATGCTGGTGACACTGTAATGATTTTAGTGATGCTGGTGACACTGTAATGATTCTAGTGATCCTGGTGACACTGTAATAATGATTCTAGTAATGCTGGTGACACTGTAATGATTTTAGTGATCCTGGTGACACTGTAATGATTCTAGTGATGCTGGTGACACTGTAATGATTCTAGTGATCC
>NC_079167.1:92180616-92198116 GCF_947568905.1 Ostrea edulis
TTGGAGAATTTTAACCTCAAAAACATTTTTCAGATTCTTTAATCTGCGGATTTTTCTTCCTTACAAGTTATCTCGTGGGGATCCGGGTTAGAATAGGTCCTCAGTACCCAGGCCCGTAGGCAGGATTTTTCAAGGGGGGGGGGTTACATAGACTCGCAACGCGAGTCTATCACCTCACACCGCGAGGTGCCACTACGGCAGGGGGTCTGGGGTATTTGGTGCAAAATCCTGCAATCTAGCAATTTCCTGGCACTTAATTTGAATTTTGGAATCATGCCTTTTTTACTATGAATTTTCATGATTTTCATAAAAAATCCCGACTTTAATAGTCACAATTCAAACAAAATGCCGACTTTAATAGTGCTTAGTAGTTTTCAAGGGGGGGGGGGGGGTTTCGTACGAACCCCCCCTGGCTACGGGTGTGGTACCCCCTTGCTTGTCATAAGAGGCAACTAAATGGGGCGGTCCTTCGGATAAGACTGCAAAAACCGAGGTCCCGTGTCACAGCAGGTGTGAACTCCCTGCTCAAAGGCGTTAAAGCGCCGGGCATATACCTAAATTTTGCAGTCCTTCACCGGCAGTGGTGATGTCTCATATGAGTGAAAGATTCTCGAGAGGGACGTTAACCAATATTCAATCACACAATCGTGTTAATGATGTATCACATCTTAGGACTGCAGATTTTTGTTCCTTTACAAGTTATTAGCTCTGCCTTACAGTGACTCTGTTTTGTATAATTTCACAGATGACAAATAACCCAACAGCCGTGTTAAATGGCGGAGGTCAGATGCCAGTAGGTGGAGCAGAGGAAACAAGTATAGTTTTGATTTTTTGGTTGCTGGGTGTGGTCTAATTGCTACGAAAGCCTATTAGTATCATATAAAAAAAAATAATAATTCACCTTCCACTATCTCGTAATTACCAGAAAATTTTCTCGAAATTACGAGAAAAGGTATCTAATACTATCTTTCGAATTGTGAAAAAAAGGTTTTGAGAGAGAATATTAGTGAGAACATGTCCCCACACCACTTGTCCTCGCTAATCTAATATTTTGTATCTACATCTTTCACTGTGCTGTGGATCATGTTTATGGGGACGTCATTGTGAGGATAGGATTTTATCCTCATAGTGTACTTTCTGTCCTCAGATGGTTAAAAATTGTCCTATCTTTACAGGTTTTATCATTCTCTCTCTCTCTCTCTCTCTCTCTCTCTCTCTCACCCGCGCGCGTGCGGTGTATTCAATATCTTGAGTAACCAGTACAAATTGATTTGATCATTAAAAATATGCGATGACATAAATCAATAAAAAGAAAGAAGAAAAAAAAGAAGAAAAACATTGCATACATTTCCAAACTTCTATCAGTAAGTCTCATTCATACTCAGATGTTTGGAATGTTGCTACATGTACATTTGATAATGGTGAGGGATTGTGTGTCGGTACATATTGTAGAAGGGGTCATATAACAATTCTATCTATACAGGTTTCACACCTCCAGTTTATAACCCTTGGAATTGGAGATCAAACCTCCGTAATAAAACAAGAATAAACACCTGTCGATCTGACAATTTTTGGTTTAAAAAAAAACAACAACAACAAAATAGACGTATAAATAATCCGGCTAAATAATTATTGTATTACCCGATGAAAGAAACAAAACCCATAAAAAATGTACGTAAATGTACACTATCCGTAACTAAGTTATGCGACACCGGACGACAATTATGTACCGTCACACACCCTATAAATAAGATATTTCGATTTGCTGATCAAGCAGCATAGATAGAAATAGTAACATGTTGACCCCCCCCCCCCCCCCCCCCCCAAACAATTGAGCATTAAAGATAATCCCAAAATTGCAAAATAATGTTTCGATAAAATTCTTCACATCGCACATTTTCCCCGTTTACCAAATCAAACGCTTCCCAGACTTTTCATAAGTTGTGCAACTCAGCTTTATGTACATATATTTGCTCGTAATTTCACGATAATTATCTCGTAATAACGACATAATGGAATGTGAGTTTTTTTAACACGATACTATATGGCTTTCGTAAATTACAGGTGTTTGATTTACTTCACAATCGTTTTACATTTTTACTTAGGTGGATACAAAGGTTCTGGTCTAGGTTTCCTGGTGGAGATATTTTGTGGAATTTTAAGTGGATCAGCCTATGGACCAAGTATCAGAAGGTGGAAAAATACCACAACAGTAGCAAATCTGGTACAGTAACCCCCCCCCCCTTAAAAAAAAAAAGATGCCAAAGAAACTTAAGGCGGAATAACACATGACCATAATGACTGATTTGCTTTTAAACATAAACGGAAAATTAAGTATCAGTAATCTATTTCTTATCCTTTCAAATGATTAGCTCAGTGTGATGGTAGGGCTGTAGATTAAGAGGTCGGAGTCTAGCATAGGTTTTAATTTTCTTCTCAAGTGACTTTCTACAAAATTCGCATTTCTTCACTGAAGAGGGTAAAGTTGTAAATATGTTCAGTGTTTAGATATTAGTACTAGTGTACATAGTATCCTCCACTTTTCATCCATAAAAGTTTTCTCCAGCGTATTATTCCTCCTTAACATTTTACTAAATTGTTAATGACTTGAATCAGAATTAATGTGTGTAATAAAGATATCGCAAGGCCGATTGAATGACTATATAGAATGACCAATATGACATGAACAATATTTCATTGTCAAATTTCCAGACAACCCGTTCCTTCTTCAGGACAATGGGATATTTACATATCAGACGGTAGAGTATAGTGCAAGTGTCACCGAGAGTATAAATAAGTACCGGGGGGTATAGATAATGACCCCTCATTGCAACTGGAAACCATCATGGGTAGACCTAGGTCCAATAGTGAAGTAGTCAATTAAAACTTTACGTTTACATCGAGAACGTAATCCTGTTCAACGGGTCCATCTCATTGAATTAGGATGTAAAGCTTTACCGGGTACTCAATTGATTTGCGATGGGGGCTAAAAAAATCATTACATGGGGTTTTACCGGTGAATAAACTCGCGGACCGCTGAACATTCAAACTCATCGTCTTGACTTGAGTGTTACTGCGGATAAAAATGCCAATGGCGAACATTGTAGAAAAGTCACGAGAACATAGACAAGCGTAAGGAAATCGTAGTAATGGAGTAGAAGTACAATCTGCAGCGAACGTAACTACTAAAACTGTGACGTGTGGTGTACGCCGTATTCAACAATTTCCTAGAAATCAACAAACAATTAAAAGTAAGCATTGATTACTGAGATGGAAACATCAATTGAGAGACGTATTATTAATAAAAATAATATAATAAAAAATACACTTATATAGCGCCTTATCTAAAAATACTCTAAAGGCTGTACAACATACTAAAATTTACAATTGATAATTAGAAGAAAAACCATAGAATACACAACGAATAATCCTTACACTGATTATTCCGAGATTTAGGCCCTTCGTTTGGAGGTGTGTACATGTATCTGTATTATTTCATCAAAATTCGATCGTCAATACGGACCCCCATCATGCATTGACCCGTAGCCCACTGAACTTTATGCTTTTACTTGAATACCCCCCCACCATAGTATATTTCAATTCTTACAGATTACCCCCCCCCCCCATTTTACATCAACAACATTGAAGAAGAAAAACTATTCAAGGATGGAATCAATGTTGTAAATACCCCCCCCCCCCCCAAAGGAAAATAAAATTCTGCCTGCAAATGAAAATCGTTGAAGATGGAATACATACCAGAGGCTTTAAAAGTCAAAGGAGAGAAACTTATAGAGCCAGAACATAGGACATAAAATACAGGACCGGATGATGTAGATGAAAGGCGAAGATAACGCACAGTGATCAATCTCATAACTCCTATAAGCAATACAAAATAGATAGTTGGGCAAACACGGACCCCTGAATATACCAGAGGTGGGATCAGGTGCCTAGGAGCAGTAAGCATCCTCTGTCGAAAGTTCACACCCGCCGACCCATGAACCCTATACATGTATCTTGATTAGGTAAACGGAGTTATCCATAGTCAAAATCAGTGTACCAAGAACGGTCTAATAATCGGTATGAAACACGTCAGACAGCATTTGACCCAATGATAGGTTGTATTGTCAATTAACTAGATGTTATAACGACCATAGAATTTGTAAAATGCTGACTTTAAACCGAGACTGTTGAAACTCCTGCATCATCAATTTGTTTGCTAGTAGCGTGCCTTGATTTAAAAACTGATCATACGCAGAACAAGCTCATGCGTATTGAACAGTTGTGAGATACAAGCACCACATGCAGATGATAATGAAATATTGCTACATGAATATGGGAAGTTGATGATGGAGAAGCAGAAATCATCCCGTTAGTCATAAAGTTGATCTGTCAGTTTTCCGCTAATATTTAATTTTAATAAAATATCTAAGTATGAAGCAGAAGTGGACGACTCAGAGGTGTCATTCAGAGTGAATACTGGTATCTGATCATGACCCGAGATCAGCAGATTTTAAGAGGATCTATTCAAATGAAAATCTGGAGAACGAGGCCAGACGTGAAGTATTTTGTTCATCCTCTAGCTCGTTGGAAACGATGCGAGAATAGTGCAGCAGTAGAACGACAATATTACATGAAGAATGACTATGAAGAAGGTCTTATTGACAATCTAAAAAGACTGTGCCTTGTTTAATGTTAATATATTCTTGTAAATATTATCTTGTTCAAAATAAAATAAGTAAAAAAAAATCACATTTCTTAATTTAGTGCAAAAGAAAGTGTCTTTTCAAATAATTTGGTGGTCCTGAAAAGGACCGTGAGTCTTTTAAAAGGGACCCATCCTTACTTTTCTTTTGTGTATTAATGGTGAAATACAAACACTGTGCTTTCATTAATAATTCTAATTCTGCGTTGAACTGCAACACCCACGTCCACTGATCTTTGATAAAAAAGTGGAGGAACTAACACTATACAAAAGCACAGCCCACAGCATTCATGATGTCTTTGTCTTTATAATAAACCTTTTGTTGTTTTTTAGTTCATTACATAGTTGGGAGCAATTATGTCTTTTTGAATTCTGTTTTCTATAAGTTTATTGGGATATCCTTGTTTAAAATGTACGTAGGAAAAATGATTATTATTTTAAATATATATATATATATTTAAAAAACCCTTTCGACTGATATCAATTTAAAGTTGTGCTTTTTAAAAATAGGGCCAATGCTTTATTGCTGTAGAACCGAATTCTTTCATGCCTGGATTTGAAGAACGGATGTCTGATCTGATGGATATATGTCGTAGTCTAGAACCGGTAGGTATTGGTCTAGAACCGGTAGGTATTAGTCCAGAACCGGTAGGTATTAGTCTAGAACCGGTAGGTATTAGTCTAGAACCGGTAGGTATTAGTCCAGAACCGGTAGATATTAATCTAGAACCGGTAGGTATTAGTCCAGAACCGGTAGGTATTAGTCCAGAACCGGTAGATACATGTATTAGTCTAGAACCGGTAGGTATTGGTCCATAACCGGTAGGTATTAGTCCAGAACCGGTGAGTCTCAGTCTAGAACCAGTGAGTCTCAGTCTAGTTCTGGTGAGTCTCAGTCTGGAATCGGTAGGTATTAGTCCAGAACCGTTAGGTACATGTATTAGTCTAGAAACGGTAGGTATTAGTCCAGAAATGGTAAGTATTAGTCTAGAACCGTTAGGTACATGTATTAGTCCAGAAACGGTAGGTATTAGTCTAGAACCGGTAGGTATAGAACCAGTAGGTATTAGCCTAGAACCGGTAGGTATAGAACCAGTAGGTATTAGCCTAGAACCGGTAGGTATAGAACCAGTAGGTATTAGCCTAGAACCGGTAGGTATAGAACCAGTAGGTATTAGCCTAGAACCAGTAGGTATTAGTCTAGAACCGGTAGGTATTAGTCCAGAACCGGTAGGTATTAGTCTAGAACCAGTAGGTATAGAACCAGTAGGTATTAGCCTAGAACCGGTAGGTATAGAACCAGTAGGTATTAGCCTAGAACCAGTAGGTATTAGTCTAGAACCGGTAGGTATTAGTCCAGAACCAGTAGGTATTAGCCTAGAACTGGTAAGTTTCAGTCTAGAACTAGTTTATTTCTATTTCATAAAAATAACATTTTAACTGGAAATGAGATATTGCATTAATTTTTATGCTGTGTACTCCAAGTGATTGTAAGATAATAAGAGAAAAACTTTTACGAGGTTCCAAAAAGGGCTGTTATCATACATAGACCTTTGAATCATATGCATTGTACAGTCTACTCCACTTATACTAAAGTCACTTATATTGAACTATCTGTTATATGGAAGTAAAAATACCAAGCAACACCATTTTTATAGATTAACTTTGGCTATATTGAACTTTGTATATAATGAGAAATCAGGTTGGTCTCCGTTTTATCCGGAGTAGACATATTTGTTTTCGATTGCAGGCAGAAAAAGACAAAGAAGTGTTAGTAGCTGGTGACCCTGAGAGACTCCACATGACGATGTGTGACGATAGCGGGGGGATTCCTTATCATCCTAACCAGATTCAGTACGCGGTAAGGCTCCACAGTGGAGGAAGCAGTAAATTTTAAAGTATCGCAGCCCTTTATTGAGGAAAGCATTAGAGGGAATAACACTTCAGAGAAAACTGATTTGAATGGAAAGTAGAGAATATATATATGGATTTCCCATGGTTTGTATCTTTGGTGATGGACCTCCGTGGCCGAGTGATTAGAGCATCACGCTCAAAATCACGCGGCCTCTCACCTCTGTCGGCGCGGGTTCGAATCCCGCTCGCGCCGGTAAGTGAGAAAGTTTCCCAGCTTACTTTCAGAAGGTCGGTGGTCTCTTCCCAGGTGCATTGTATCTGGGTTCTGTCTTCCACCAATAAAACCTGGGCGCCACCAGATAACTGAAAAATTGTTGAGTGTGGCGGAAAACATCAATCAATCAATCCAACAGTCTGTTGGAATTCCCATGGGCTTGAACTGTGCTTCTTTGTTAGCTGACCTGTTTCTATATTCATATGAAGCAGAATTTATTCAAAAACTTCTACGCGAGAAAAAAATTCTCTTGCTGTGGCCTTCAATTCGACATTTAGATATATATCGACGATGTCTTGTCTATTAACAATAATAACTTTCATTCATATGTCGATTCGATATATCCCTGTGAGCTCAAAATAAAAGACACCACATATTCGTCCACTTCTGCTTCATACTTAGATATCACACCCGTAGCCAGGGGGGGTTCGTGGGGTTCGTACGAACCCCCCTTGAAAACTACTAAGCACTATTAAAGTCGGCATTTTGTTTGAATTGTGACTATTAAAATCGGGATTTTTTATGAAAATCATGAAAATTCATAGTAAAAAAGGCATGATTCCAAAATTCAAATTAAGTGCCAGGAAATTGCTAGAGTGCAGGATTTTGCACCAAATACCCCAGACCCCCTGCCGTAGTGGCACCTCGCGGTGCGAGGTGATAGACTCGCGTTGCGAGTCTATGTACCCCCCCCCCCCCCCTTGAAAAATCCTGCCTACGGGCCTGGATATCTTATTGAAAGTAGACATTAATGGCAAACTGACAACTCAACTGTATGACAAACGGGATGATTTCAGCTTCTCCATCGTCAACTTCCCATATTTATGTAGCAATATTCCATTATCACTTGTATATGATGTTTATATTTCTCAACTGATTCGATACGCTAGAGTTTGTTCTGCGTATAGTCAGTTTTTAAATCGAGGCAAGCTACTGACAAAGAAGTTGATGGTACAGGGATTTCAACAGTCTCGATTTCAGTCAGCATTTCGCAAATTCTATGGTCGTTATAACGATCTAGTTGGTCAATACAACCTATCATTGGGTCAAATGCTGTCTGACGTGTTTCATACCGATTGTTAGACCGTTCTTGGCACACTGGTTTTGACTACGGATAACTCCGTTTTCCTGATCAGGATATAGGGCTCACGGTGGGTGTGACTGGTCGACAGGGGATGCTTACTCCTCCTACTAGGCACCTGTTGTCCAGGGATCCGTGTTTGTGCAACTATCTATTTTATATTGCTTATAGGAGTCATGAGATTGAGCTACTTCTCATCTTGTGATAACTACACGTACAACCAATGTTCAGGTTACATGCTAACACGCAGTATTCAATTTGTCGGCATAACATTCCACGTTATTGACACAATAGAAGTGAAAAGTCATTCAATGCCTGAATAAAAGCAAGACCAGCCTTCCAAAACTATGAACTCATTTGATACCGGAATACCATCCTATCCAGTGGCGGATTTAGAGGGGAGGGGGACAGGCACCACTTTTTCGCCTTACAGGCATATATCGATGAAAACTCCTTGGCACCCAAAATGAATGAATATTGTGGCGAATACTTGACTTTCACACACACCCCTTTTTAAAAAAAATCCTGGATCCGCCACTGCTATCACTTGTGATAATGTAACAGATGTTTCATCTTTTTACAGGTCGACTTGGCAAAGACACTGAATGTGAAGCCCATGGTAACAAATCCACGGACGTGATATTTTTATAATCCACAATGTGTATTATCATGATACATGTACAGTACATCATATTTTTATATGTAAATCAGTGGAGAATATCAGTTATTATACAGTACAACACATTTATAAGAAATTCATCCTTAATATTGCGAAGCGACACATTTATTCCCCCATGGAAGATTTTGCCACGAGATATCGATATACAAAATATAGTGCACCCCTGCTGATGGGATGTACATTCTTGAAGACGTTTCCCTATCAGGGGCGGATCCAGGAATTGCGATAAGGAGGGAGGGCGCAACGTTTTAAGGCAGGGGGTCGCCTTGAAGCCACAAGTGGGTCCAGGGCAAAGCCCTGGTGGGGGCCCAGCTCCTGGATTTTATAGGGCTAGAAACATGTCTCATATGCAGTCATTTTTACTATTTTCCGTCATTTTTGATTAAGGTGAAATTAATAAAATGACGCAAATTTTTAGGGTTTTGGGAAAAAATGCAAGTTCTCCCAATAAAAGTAATTCAATAAATAAAAAGATTTTGTTATTTCTCCGTGAATGGAAGAAATTATTGCTTCTTCTATCGTTTACATTCTTCTAAACAATAAACCACGATTTACCTTAAAGAACTAGGTACGGTTGCAATGGTAATAACGCCTAAATTTTCAAGTTGTTTACTTGAAATAAATACTAGCACAATTACAAACTAGATGCCAAGTGTGAACAATAAATCCATAAACAGAACCTTGAAAAGCGTTGCTAAGCAACTTACGTAATAGATATTTCCACCATATTTACCGGAAATTCACAATTTGGGGGCAAATTTTACCATAAAAATAAAAAATATATGCAGGCCGCAGCCCTCGAGCAAAACAAAAATTGTAGGGGGGGGGGCTTAAATCCGCCACTGCGGATATGAATTCTTATTTAAAACTTAGATCCCCATATATGACCCCAATGGTTATAATGTTTGCATATAAATATAACTAATCATGCCCCTACTGGTCTTGGCAAGATTTTTCCTATATATTTCCATACTACAATTTGAAGAAACCTGAATCTGCACTACTTAAGGATGCTTGCACACCAATATGACTTAATCATGGCCCCATTGATCTTCATATAATTTTCCCTTGCATGTAAATCTTTGATCTCCAATTGTGGCCCAGTGACTTCCAAAAAGATTTAATTGAATTTTCCCCCCCTATACATGTATATCTACATAAAACTTTATCCCGTAATGTGGTTCCACTCTACCCCCAGGGCCATGATTTGAACAAACTAGTTTCTACTGTGTGTCAGTTATCTACAACTTTTCTGGCCCAGTGGTTCTAAAGAAGAATTAATTATAATCCCCTTCAAAGGGGGCATGACCCTTCATTTGAACAAAAATGCATCCCCTTTACCCAAGGATGATTTGTGCAAAGTTTGATTGAGATTGGCCCAACAGTTCTGGATGTGAAAAGTTGACAACAGATGCTGGACACTCATGTGAGCTAAAAAGCTATGCATGGATAGATACAGTATATATTTCTAGCTTTAACTTCATGGTTGTGCATTAGTGAAAATGCAGTGGAACAGACCAGAATTTGAACCCTGAATCTCAAAATAAGTGTCCCAGAAGACCCATAACCAGGATCTTTATATCCAAGCAACATCTTTTATAAGTAAATTCTGAAGGCTGATATGCAACAAAGAAGAAAATAAAACAGACCATACTGGAATCAAGCCAGGGTGCCCCGAATCTCTAGTCAGGTAGGGAGACACAAACTGAATACTAAATAAGCACCACTTAGAATTTGGTACATGTATATTGTTTTGGATTCACCGCTTGACAAGATCATGAACTTGTGGTGAAAGCCCTCCATGAAATCTGTCCAATCAAAACCTGCACCCTAACTCTCCTTTCAGTCCTGTTTAGACTGCTAGGGAATGAGATCTCAACAGTCCTATAGAATTTTGAATACCAGTACATGTACATACATCTGTATTGATCCTAAGCTAAAGATAGACAGTGGGGTTTTCCCAGTGTATAAATAGTGACAATAGTGCAGGTACACATATTTTATTTGTATGGATCAACAGGTCTTTCTTGCATACACTATTTTTCTTTTAACAGAATACACAATATTAATGCAAAGGTGAGACAAATCAATCGGCCGTGTAAACACATGTATTGCAAATCAAATAAACTTCTACATTTCAAATGTACAAAACGAATTAATAAAAACAAAAGAATGCAGTATACACAGACTAAGTGTGACATTCAGGCTGTATTCCCCAAACACGAGAATCATGTACCAATTTTCTTCGCATACAAGTGAATCTGACACTTTATGACATATTAGCTTTAATTACAACACTGTCATTGACTCGGACATCAAATATCATCCGTCTTGCACATGTAGCATAGTGTGCTCTCACTACACTGAGAGTCTGTCAAAGTTAAACTCAGTTTGCCGACACAGACTCGGTTATGCCCCCGTGACTATATTTAGCAGGCTGATTGTTTATGGTACTTTAATCACTCATGTCCATATCCACACTCTGTAGGTTTGTGTCGTCTGCCGGTCGCGGAGGAGCAGATGGACGGTCATCATCGTCCTCGCTGCTGTAATCCTCTTCGATCTGCTTCTCCTCCTCATCGTAATTGCGGACCACTTTGGTTTCTTTAGAGGATTTTTCCTCCCGGTCCCTGTCTCTGTGCTTTTTCTTTTTCTCCTCTCTGTCACGACTTCTGTCTCTGCGTTTCTCTTTCTTTGGCCTGGAAAGCAATAAAGAATATCAAAAACATTGGAATTTCAACGAATATTCTTGTGTAATTTGATGTCATTAAGATTTGAATATAAAAAAAAAAAGTTTTTGACTATTTGATGAAATTAGGTTCATCATAAAATCCCTGTTGCTTTTTTTCTTCAAATAACTTGGGATTTATCCCTCTTTTCTAATTAGATGCCATATTCATAAAAATCCAAGATTATAAATGTGCCTTTTGCATGACAGGCCTCCTAGTCTAGTGATTTCCAGTGTAATTTTATAAACACTAAGTAGTTTACATATGTGTTTGTGAAAGTTTCTATAGTAGGTCAGACTCCAAAGTTAAGGTCACAAAATATGGGGTACCAAAAGAAAGGTCTTGTCTCAAGGAATACACATGATCTTGAAAGCCCTACCACCAATTCAATTAAAAGTTATGGCAAGGTTAAGTTTTCACAGACAAACCAACTAAAAGATATACCAAAAACTATATGCCTCAGAATCTCCAATTATGGGGCATAGAAATGAAATGAAATGAAAATATAGATGTACACTGATAATTGATCTTCTTTAAAATATTCTGTGGTGAACTGAAACACCAGCCCTTCTCTCCCAAAGAAACAAAATCTCCAAGTTGAGCTATTATGGTAACATCTTTGGCACAGAAATCAAATTTACCTGTGGCGAGATCCACTCCTGGACCTGGAGCGCTTTCTGGATCGACTTCGACTGTGTCTGGATCGTTTACTGGCTTTCCGTCTGAAACATGCAAGTACAATCTCATTTATATGCTGATAACAATATAAAATGGGTAAAACAGGTCCATGGGCTTTAATGGTCACACATGGGTCTTAAGTTTTAGTAAATGTCTTCATATGTTACATCATTACTAAAAATGCAGTTTCTATGCTTTATAAGATGCATTGAATTTCCAATGAGCAATATAGCCCCACCCTGGGCCTGAATACCTGACATATAGCCCACCCTGGGCCTGAATACCTGACCAGTGGCCACAGATTTCATAGAGGCTTTCATGCTCATTATAACACTAATGCAGTTTATGAGCTGTAGATTCAGTTATAAAGATTTTCCTAGATTTCAAGCACTTCACTAAATGACCATTTTAAAAGGCCTACCTAGAGACCCTGGGACCATTTGGTAGAGGCCTCCATCCCTATTCTATCTATACACTCAGTTTGTTGCCTACATGTAGATGTTTATGACTAGAGAAGAAAATTAAAGGTTGTATTATTTCTTCATGATTTGACCACATCCCTCAGACCCCAAAGACGCAAGAACTTAAAATTCAAAATTTGTGTTCTTAAAAAAAAAAAAAAAGAGGTGAAAATTGGTTGTTGAAAAGTTTATGAATGACACAGAGCAGGTGACGATGAATAGGAACAGATAGCAATAGGTCAAATAAGTGACTGGTGACAAAAAGATTAATTCCTCTGGGAAGGGAAAATATCAGTCATTTGGATTGGAAATGGCACCAAGACCTACAACAAATTGTGCTGATGTTCAATCAGCTGAGTTACTGGGATAATCCTGCACACAGTACTATATTATTGATGGTTTCTACTGTAAGAACTTCACAGACACTTTAATTAATTGTGATTTTTTGGAGGGGGGGTGTTAATCATGTAAAAAGTAACCATACAGATACAATATATTAATGTAACTGCGTGTAAGTACCCTTTGCTTCTGCTGCGTGACTTTCTGCTGCGGCCATTCCTTCTAGCTGGACTTCTGGAGAAACGCTTTAGAGTTCTTGACCTACGTTTTGGTGTTCGAGATCGACGTCGTGGACTTTTTGACCTTCGCCTTGGACTTCGTGGACTCTTGGACCTACGTCGAGGACTTTTTGACCTTCGCCGTGGACTTCGTGGACTTTTTGACCTTCGTCGTGGACTTCGCGGAGTTTTGGATCTTCGTCGTGGACTTCGTGGACTTTTAGACCTTCGCCGTGGACTCTTAGATTTTCGCCGTGGACTTCGAGAAACTCGACGTATCGGGCTTCTCTTTGGACTTCGTGACTTGCGCCTTGGACTTGCAGATGGTTTGCGTTTCGGACTCTCAGATCTCTTAGGACTTCTCGATTGGCTTCTTGCTTCACTCGGTGACCTGATCAATAAATCCAATTCTATGAATATTATGATACAACAACATCAATACAACTGATAAAAAGATGTCAAGTTTCAACATCAAAAATGAATCAGGCATGTAGCTTTAAAACTAACTGTAAATACTCCCATTATTTATTCTTTGACACAACTGCCTGCTGTCTACTAATTTGAAAACAATTTATGCGTCCCAGAAAATCTCGTTAACATATTTGTTTCTGTACACTCCGAGGTTGATAAAATTGACAGAATGCCTCTATCCTTCTCAATCTTCTGGTTTCAATCTGATTATTATCAGGTCCTTAAATCTACTCACAACTACATCAGGTTGACATCAAAATCAAAAAAACAAATTGTTTCTCTTAAAACACGCTCCACGACCATAAAATGAAAATACACTCAAGTCAAAATTTAGAAACTTTTTGTATCTTGACTTGTTAAAACCACACAAATGATTTAATGAAATTAAAATTGAATCCCAACATGAATTTCATGGATAATTTGACACAAGTCTATTCTCAGTTTATGTTCATAGAGCCAGATCTTCAAATCGGTATATGGAAAGAAAACTAAAGGTGTTGTTAAGGATGATGTTGTCATGGTTACCTTTTTTCTGGTTTTGATGATTCCTCAAGAACATCAGTGACACTATTTAAATAAAAAATCAAACTTACTGACCAATTGTGCCATAGGATGCTTGCTTTCACTGCATTTAGTGACTTTATGGTTACAGAAAATGGACAAATCCAAAACTCCTGGATTAAACATGTAGATTTACACCGATGCAGTATGTTTCTGTTTAACAGTTAAGTTATTCACTAGGAGACATCTATTTCAATATCGATCTCTTAGCATCTCTATTCATAAACGTAAATTCTTTTAGATTTATTTCTATCATTTCATATAAAGCTTGATTAACAATAATTTGCATTTCTACATATATATATATAATTGAATTTTCATTTGCAATATGATGAAATGAACTACGTGATTTATAGAAAATATCAATATCCATAATTTTAGATAAACAGTTGTGATTTAAAATAGAAAATATCAATATCCATAATTTTAGATAAACAGTTATCTTTTTTTTCTTTCATTAACATCATTATTTTGATTACATCGTCACCTCATTTTATGTCACGTGACAGATATCTTTGTCAAGAAAGTGTTTAAAACTGACAAGAGACTTTGCTGTATCTACAATAGATTTTAATAAAGTATGAATATTACTGAGATTTTACATCTAGAAAATCAATAAGATCAAAAAAGATTAAAAGAAGTCCTAATCTTTAAAATGTCAGTTAATTAGTATATATAGTTGTCTTGTGCAATATTGAAAGAGACATGGAAAAGAAAGTCTTTATTCAGATCAAGCTAAGTATTACAAAAATACGAAACTGTGGTTTGTTTTCACAATGCAATGTACAGGGAGGACATTTTGGAAGTCTATAGAAACAGAGCTATTTCAAATCTGAATTGTCTATGTTAGATTAGTTGTATCAGGCAGAGAAAACAGAGGTGTGAAGACAAGACACTGCAAGCATACAGATATATATAGAGCTGTAAAACACAAGAATTACAAACTAGCTGTCACAAATTACCTTTCTGCAACCGATTTCTCACATATGGAAGGTGGACTGAGAAACAGAAAACAGCTAGTTAGAGAAGCACTCTCACAATCGTGGTGTGTGTACAGTTGTGTGTATACAATGATGGTATCTTAGTTATAAAAGTACTCTCACAATTGTGGTGTGCGTACGTATACAATGTTGTAAGGGGCAAAATCAAAAGTTCAATGGCTGACAAAAAACTAAATTCACATAATTTTCATCAAGACCCCCTTCCACTCCCCTTTAAAACTAAATGCGCTAAATACGATGAATGTTGAAACAATCGACTAAGAAGTAAATATACACGATTATATAAGTAACACTCTGTATATCTTTTCTACTGTTTCTTCACAAATGAAAGTGAACATTAAAGCTATTAAATGTTCATTAAACTGTAATATTATTGTCTTTTCTTTTTCCACTAAAGTGTAATCGATGTTGGATGACAGAAACTTACGGGAGATTTTTTCCCCCTACCCCTAACTATTTGAATTTAGATTTTTATCCGACATCGATCTTTTGATCTCACCCCTAATCTGTGTTATTAAAACACTTGCACAATTGTGTGGTGTGTATGTATATAATGATGTAATCCTAGTTATAAAAACACTTGCACAATCGTGTGGTGTGTACATATACAACACCACAATCAGATAACAAGCACTTTAACAATTGTGTGGTGTGTGCAATATGTAAAAAACCTTGAAAACCTATGACTTTTTTAGAACATATATCGCCAATCCAATTTTTTTTCCCAACCGAGCATTTTCACTTCTAGAATTCATATACTGTTCATGCAAGTTCTCAGTGACTGAAATAAATTACTAAAGCCATTTAAAGGGGCATAGCCACAATTTGAGATAAAAATTTTCATTTTCACTCACAATACATTATACAGTAAAACTCGAATATAGCGAAATTACGGCTATAGCGAAGAGAAAACGATTTCCCAGGCAAATTCTTTATATATTCTATATAAAAATCTGCATCTATAACGAACACGAATATAGCGAATTTACGGATATAACGAAGTAGACTCCTATTCCCCTTGAATTAAATATGAACGTAAAAATCACGTTTTATAATGAATTTCTTTTTTCATTTTAAACTCGTGATTTTTAAAAATCGCTTTCCATTGCAATAAAGGATCCACACTTGTTACGAAATTTCTGTTTGTATTTTTTCAAAAAAGGTTGTTCACGCAAAACAATACTTACACATACGTTTAGCAAGTATATTGTTGGTATTGTTTACTATTCTCATTAATCAAATTTGAAATTTGATTGCATTTATTTTATCGTACACACCTTTATTTATGTAAAGCAACAAGTAAATGACAACCGTAATATACTGTTTGTACATGTATGTATTGCGCATAGTTTTGTTGACATTTTTCTCTCGACATGTTCTTGCGTGACTTAATAATCCATCAAGATAAATTATGTGTATATTTTTTGTATAAAAATATTTCTTCTCGAAAATATATAGGCTTAATTTCTCTTAGAGACAATACAAATGCAAGTATATCGATTGCCGCTTTCTTATACAAATGATATACATGTAGAACAAATCAGTTTTATAACGAATTCGTTATATTTGAATTAAGAATTCGCTATAAACGTATAGCGAATTACGCTTATAGCGAATTTTTATAGAGTGTCCGCAGAAATTCGCTATATCAGAGTTTTACTGTATTGAGTATTCCCAACAGTCAACTAAACTCTGAATGTCTGTTGTCAATTAATATGCACTTTACGAATATCCCAATTCTGTGTTATGTCAAAACAAATTTTTTTTTTTTATCTAGTTTAAAATGTTCAGATAAAATGACCATGTGATCATCAGAGCAAGTGTCACCCACATGTATATAGTGGGTACACAACACCATGGCATTACTTGCAGTTCCACATGAATGACGACGCTGGTTATTAGTTTAAACATTAACTTACAACACTATCAGCTGATAATGTGTATTTAACAGTCAGGAGCATAACACAAAAACACATTATTTGAAAAATAACACACACAAGTTATTTCAAAACACATATATTTTTTTAAAAAAAAAAATAACGCATCATTTTTTTTGGCGATCTTTTGTATTTGTATGTTCAGATAAAATGACCATGTGATCATCAGAGCAAGTGTCACCCACATGTATATAGTGGGTACACAACACCATGGCATTACTTGCAGTTCCACATGAATGACGACGCTGGTTATTAGTTTAAACATTAACTTACAACACTATCAGCTGATAATGTGTATTTAACAGTCAAGAGCATAACACAAAAACACATTATTTGAAAAATAACACACACAAGTTATTTCAAAACACATATATTTTTTTTTTAAAAAAAATAACGCATCATTTTTTTTGGCGATCTTTTGTATTTCCTGCCAATATATATCGCATTCTGGGATTCCAGATATATAAAAAACACAAAGTACACAGACGCCAATAAACATTTTCGGCTGAAGACGT